>NW_009204507.1:10000-15210 GCF_000690835.1 Fulmarus glacialis
ATGTATTATTGTGTGCATTTTAGCTATGCCTGGATGTCCTAATCAGTTACCAGACCTCTGCTGTTATTCTTTTCAGAGAACCAAGCGTTCCCTGTCCAAAGAACTTAATTTAGTGCTTGCCTTTCTTCTCTTATTATTTTTGTTTCTTAAAATTCCTTCCAGTTAAAGGAAAAAGGAAAAACGGGAAAATAAGTAATCATTCAGAAGAAGGACATTATTTCAACAGAAGAATTTTCTCCAGATCTTATCTTTTGGACACAACTTGTGTATGCCAAACCATCCCGCATTTTCTCGTTTGAACCAAACATAGGCATAAATCCACCAGATGAGAGAAAGACTATTCAGTAACAGAGAAAAGGGAAACAGGAGCTCTCAGTTGAACATATTTGTTATCTAAGATCAAAAGGTAATTATACTTGAGAAACAGCGCTGCATGCATCTCTAGAACAGAATTCCTCATTTCTGAGAATAAAATGTCGCTGGTGTCAACAACCATTCTACAAATTGTGGAGAAGGAGAGCATAGATATTGCTTCTAACATGCAATACCTCCATTTTTGTTATTTTTTCTTAGAATTTTTCCCCATGATGTCCTCTAGTTGTGTTCATTGTTATGAGGGATGATGGCTATTAAGTTTCTATTGACTACTGAGTGGGCCTGTATGGAAGTTAAATGCTGACTGTGTTTCTTGGATGCTTACAAATTATGTCAGAGTAGCAGACAGAAGAAAGTAATCAACAGCGAAAGAGTTAAATTAAACTTTAAGTAGCCCACCACATCATCCTACATGTTCTATCATTAATGTCTGTTTTTTTATTTTTTTCTGAATCTCACACAGAATGGAGGAGAACAACCACAGTTAGACCTTTCATTTGACCTTTTTCACTAATTCTAACCTGTATCAGCAGATAAGCTTTACTGCCCATGACTGCTTAAGGTTAAATTAAAAGGTCTTTTAATGAGGAAAAGAAACATTTTAATTTCTAATACGTCAAGTAGATTTTAAGTGTTTGTTTTTAAAAAATAATGGTTCTGCATGTTTTCTTCTTATCTTACTTAGAAGAGCAGTTGCCTTTATTTTTTATGCAGAATGGAAGACATAACTCTTTCAACAATTTGATGAGTTTTGTTTTATTCAATCTGCCCCTGGAAATGTATGACTAAAAGGTCAGACATCAAAAGATTTATGCTTTCTTTTATGTGATCTTTTTGTGAAAGACCCTTCTCTTCTTTGTATATGTGGTTTGTTGTCTGTTTACTGTGCAGATGTTAGTAAAAAAAAGAAAATTTCCCGCAATCAGGAGAAAGTAATTCACTTGCTTTGCAGATTGCAGCAAATGTGAAACAGGGTAGCCATACAGGGACAGCAGCCAAAATCCTCTCTGAGAGGGCCACATGCACCAGTGAGTCTTGTAAATCTTTTTTAACTTCAGTCTCAGGCCTGGATTTATTTGTTTTTCTAGGCAGACTGATCTGGCTCCCTTCAGGACCTACAAAATGATCTGTCACTGTCTACCCAGATAACCTGAGGCAGCCAGTAATGAAGTCAGGCCTTGCAAATGGGCCTGATATCTTAGATCATGTAAGACCTTTTCATTTATTAGATTTCCACCTTAGGGCCTCCTATGCCTCTTTGCCTTTCCCTGGCGTGCATGCACACATGCAGACACAGTGGCCCACCCAGGAAGGTTCTAGGACAGCTTGAGGGCAACTTGGGAGTTTGATTCAGGAAAAATGCATGTTTCCAAATTAAAGAAGCAGCTCCTCATCCCTGTTTGTTGTTATATTGATGGTGTGCTTTCAATGGCCTTAGATGCTGATCTGTAATAATCACAGCATGTTAACTACTTTCACTACTGACACAGAGACTAATAAAGAGAAAAATATGGGACTTAGCTAAATGTAGCTCCTGAGCTAAATCTAAAATAGAAAATTATTTTGGTAGCTTAGGAGTGGATAACCCCAAAGTTTCGAAGAAGTGGTTCATGTTAGAAATGTCATAACCATGAAGAAAAAAGGATAACATAAAGCAGGATTTTACTTTCCCAATCTATGTCTTCCCAAGATACCCACAGAACTAATGCATTTTCCCTTCTAGTTTCTATCCAGATTCAATGTAATTATTTTTCGCCATATTTCCCCTTGTTACACTGCAGTATTAAAAAAAAATATTAGTTCACACATTTCCATTACCAGAATATGGATCTTATTGTGATCACTCTGGTTTTAAATCCAGGCTACACAATCCCCTTGCTCTCGATGATGCCCATAACCTGATGCAGTGACACGTGCTTTCCAGCCAGGAGTCAAGGTAGCCGCACTTTGGTGCAAGCCTCACAAAAAAATAAGTGATGAGTCAAGCTGACCACCTATCACCTTAGATCGAGATGTTCGATAACCCAGCAACTGACCCTGTGATCTGAGCACAGAAATGGGACCCTAGGGTACATTTGTGTTATTACACCCACACTCTCCAGACTTCACAGATGAATCCTACTTTCCTGACAGCGCACATTGCCTAAAGGTCAGCAATGGCTTGGGCTTTCTAGTGGAGCTCTCTAGTGGGTTTTCCTAGTAAATGAACATAAGTGCAGAAGATGGGTGAGCCCCCAGCTGAATCCCATACTAGAGATGTAGCTTGTGTGCTTCAGAGGCTCTCATCATCTCCTGGAGACAAACTGATGTGAATCTTTGCTCTGGAACAAGACATCTGCTTGGTTTTCTAACAAATATGTTGTAATTGGGAGGTTTCAAATGAAATCTAGATCTGATATGGGCTCTCTCTATGGCTTTGACAGTGTTACTAATTGACCTTCATTTTCTTTGATTACATAACACAAGTTCTTCAGAACTAGTTCCTTCATAACAGTTTATTTGGCAGATTGGGTGGAGTGTTTCTAATGCTGCTTAAAGAAGATTTCCACTCACAGACTGAACTGCAAAATTTGACTTATGGTTAAATTCCACACAAATTTAACTTTGAGCATGGTTTGCTTTTGGCTTTGACTGTGGGTGGAATCACAAAATTAAAAATCTAGAGCTTCTGAGAATCAATGGTATCCAAAATGTAACACCTCCATAATAAATTATTAACTGTTAATGCATTTTGCATGAAATATGAAATAATAATTGTGTTTCCTGCTAAGAAATCACAACTAGACATTTAGTCACAAACTCTCATTAATTTCCCCGGAAATCATACACCCATTTATCCTTAATAACTTTGGAAACCTCAATCAGTAATTACAAGCACATCCAGAAGACTCAGGTTCCAATCATTTAGACCATCACATAGATTACAGACAATCGGGGCAGGAGGAGATAAAAAGAGAGATTAAGGAAGTCACCCAATAGAGAGCAAAAAGCAGGTGATACAGCCTGAGAAAGTCAGTTTCTATGTCACAGTGACAAGAACAACAACAAAATAATTTACTGCAAATATCAATTGCTGTCATAAGTTTGACAAACAACTTTATGGGAATACTCAAAATTTCTCAAGGCTGCCTATAAGACCTGAAAGTTAAAAGTCTGATAACTTAGTTGACTAACTCTAACCAACTTAATCAAGAATCTAGTCTTGTTTATGTGATCTAGCCTATTTCTTATGTTTTTCTGGAAAGGCATCATGACAGAAGAAAATAATGGTGGAATTCTGTCATTCATCACCATAAATTAGAAACAATATTCAATGGCACTTTAACAATGTAAAAACTATCATACATCAAAAAGAATTAGCTTCATTTTATAACTTGTAAGTGCTCCTGGTGTGCAGATACATCAATAGGGTAATTCACTACCAAATTTCTGATCTGAAGTGTAGCACATTCAATACAAGAACTAAAAAAAAACATATGTGTGAATTAGGGGAAATTTATTCTGCAGTGATGTATCTTCCTCTTCCAAAGCTCATGGTCTGTGGGGTAAAAATGGGAAGATTTTCACCTTTATGAGACAGAGAAGCACTTTAAGCCAGATTTTTTTCCCCTGCAGCTTCCATTTGACAGTACATTTTCCCTTTCTGAAGACTGTTAAAGGATCATAACAAAACAAAAAATTACACAGTGAATAAAAGAATATACAACATTTCTTTTTCATTCATACTTTCTTTTCCCCTTCCCCTGGGTATGTATTCAGGTTGCTGGTACTTCACGGCAATAATCATACATTATATGGAAAGACTATGCATTAGGAAGTGGGAACTAGACTTTGACGGAATTTAAAACCAACTGCTAATAGCCTTATTTTCAGGTAAAGCTTTCTAACAGAAGGCTTTGTGGTGACAGTATATGCCATATAAAGATGACTGGCAGACACTAAAAGATCAATACTACTTAGAGATGATGATGATTAGTGTCAGCAGACAAGCAAGTTATTATGACCTTATGAAGGGAGCTGAGAAGCAGAGCCAGACTTGGAGCCACACACATTTGAAGTACAGCACTGTTTTTTCTGGCTAACAGGCTTGGCAGCTCTAGTATTATATATTCATCACAGATCATTTCAGTGTCATCTTATAAATATTGTATCAGTGTGACTCGGGCAATGCCTTATGTCCATCTGTTCACATGACAGTGTAATCCTCAGTTTACGCTAATTGTACAGTCTCTTCACAGGAAAGCCCTGGAGTGAGAGCAAGTAGAACAATCTCATTTGTGTCTCCAGTTTACTTGCATAAAGCACATGTCAGGACATGAAACAAGGACTTATCTTGGGAACAATCAACACAGGTTAGCAGAAACTGCATTAAACATTTCTTCTTTTTGCAGTGCCCTAGACCCCAGGGCCACACACACACACACACACACATGCACATGCACACTCTGCAGATTTTTACCATTTAACCCAGGTAAGGTGGGAGAGACGGGCAAGCACTCTTCCTATTCAGCCAGAAGAAAAAGCTTACTGAATTGTTTGGTATTAACATTCATCTCTGAATTCATCTTTTTCAGCTACACATTTTTCTAAATCACCCATGTCAATAAACCTAGCTACTCTAATGACCTGTATCAGTGTGCAAACTTTAGTCATTTAAGTGCCTCAAATTTTCAGAAATTCTCTCATACTTGTATTACTGGTCCCTAGTTTACAAAAGAGGAGAGAAAATGATGTAGAAATTATATAAACAGAGTTTTAAATATCTGTCACAGAGTTGCCGACTTGCTTTTCCCATCTCCTCTTTATCAGGTTTCTACGTCTTTTCCTCATTGAAT
>NW_009204507.1:15221-16142 GCF_000690835.1 Fulmarus glacialis
TACATTCCTTACAAAAAAGAACTCTGCTTTAGAAAAGCACACACACGCTCATGTTCCTGTACTAAATAATCATTATAATCCTTACTTGCTGTGTCATGTCCATCGTGATTATAATCTCCCTAATGAAACCACCTCTATTTTGCAACTTCCATGAAGTACTTAGCACACTTAGAACCAGCATATTTTCTACGAAAACTAATTTTCCCAACACAGAAATTACTCCTCTCAATATTATGGTCATGATGCCAACAGCAGAGGCTTAGGCACAAAAAAAAAGAAAAGAAAAAGAAAAAGAAAAAGACAGAAGCACATTCAAAAAGCTCTTTGAGGCCAATGACCAAAATTAGAAGATTCCTGAGAAGGAGCCTATTGGCTCCTTGTGATGCAAGAAGCTTAAATCTCCCAGAAGGTTAAATAATTCCATCACCTAAACTTCAGCTTAATATCCAGGACTTCTCGAAGAGCAACATTAGATGCTCTGAGATTGTGGCCTAAGCCGTATTCCCGAAAAGCACTTAGGAAATAAAAGGGGAAAAAAAAATTCCAAAAAATCAGGGAAAATTTAGCCACAGGAAAAAGAAAAGACAAGGAAAAGAAGAAAAAGATAATGAAGGAGAGTTTTCACATTCCTTTATTTACTACTGCATGAGTTCCAAAATGAAGAAATCACCTTCACCCGCGCACATCGCCTTTGCCTCCAAAAAATGGTTGCTCCATTGTGCCACCATGTGGAAGGAGGGAAACAAAGACAGTTGCGGTTAAGATCTCAAGGACTGCGTTCAATGTGCAAATGGGCACAGCAGGAGAAACAACATAGTGTTATACATAAGCAGAGGAAAAATGACAAACAAAACAAAGGAAAAAACTGGGCTACAAAAGCAGCACCTGAATCGAAATACAACACGGCAGAGAGGAAACAGT
>NW_009204508.1:0-10046 GCF_000690835.1 Fulmarus glacialis
TATGATTCTATGATTCTATGATTAATAAATGAACTATTTGAAGATTAAAATTTTAATTTTCATCAGTATCAGAACAGCTGGATCCTAAGACTGACTTAAGACAAAATCACTGAATGTGGACATATTTCTGCCAAGTATAATACACAGAAATAGGAGGCCAAGCTTTTAAAGATGGATGGTACTCTTCATGTGAATTTAAGACATATTCTTAATCAACTGGTTTAATTTTATTTGAGTTAGGCAGAATGTATCTGTTTAAAACTCTGACATTTTCTACTTGGTATGTAATAGGTTTCAAACCTTTTTGCAGTGTGGATCTTACCTGCCACATGCAGATACACTCAGCTCTGAGAGAAAGTCGTAATTTCTTTTCTTCATCCGAAGTTGTTCCCAGTGGAACGCTTTCTGGAATGACAGTAGTAGAGCTTCCATCATTTTCCTCCATTTGTAGTATCAGAACCTAATAGCAAATGTGCGAGGCTGTGAAGACATTTCATCACAGCGGGATTTTTTGAATAGAATCTAGTACACTTCACCAGCATCCTGGCATTCAAGACAGCGTCAAGGAAATTTGGCTTTAACTTGAGTCCTTACTTCTTGGTTGCAAATTTTGCTCATTAGTGGATCAATTCAGCAGTCTTCTGATATAAATTCCTTGCTGAGCTGAGGCCTGAGAGAGAGGCAGGTTGTTGCTGCTTTTTCCATTACTTACAAGGGAAAAAAATGGTTCCTTCTCATCATCCTTCTCTGTTTTGATGGGAGGTAGAGGGGGAGTCTAGCTGTGAATATAGATGGAGGAAGAGTGTGGGAGAAAGTTGGAGACTGACATTTTGGTATGGATGAAGAGAGGCACTTACAGAAACTCTCCCAAAACAGGACGGCTTTTCCTGGTTAAGTAGATTTGGTTACTCATATTTCGGCATGTTAAATACTACTATGTATTGAGCAGAAAAACTTGCAGTCAATCCTCTAAAAGCTCTAACAAATCAATATGTGTCCATTGCTTCTCCTGTTTCGTATTCATCCCCTTCCATTTTCCTGTTTACTCTTATCCTTCCCCCCGTATGTTGTCTTCTCCAATGTTTCATTCTCTGACTTTTTTCATTCTTTCTTTGTTTCCTGTTTCTCAGTAGCTCTGCTCTTTTATGGCTAAATCCCTGAATTTCATGGTCTGTCCTTACGCAAGCAAAACGTCTGTTGAAGTCAGTTCAAGCCGGGGTTTATCTTCCCATGTTTTGGCCTTTGCTTGTTATCAGGTAGTTACATTATACCTACAGCAAACTATCTCCATTTTGGGACATATGCTTCAGCCAGCATAAGGCCATTTATTTTACATTTACTTCTAGAATGAGGCTGCTTACTTCCAGTCCCCCATTTGGAAGCTTGTTAGGAGTGTGTATGCTGCTATAACATGCAAATTCTGATGAGTAGGTGGAGAATAAGTATTTTTTTTGTCTGATAGGTTAGTATTTTTATTTTACCCATTTAAAGACAAAGATGGGAATCTGCTTGTTTAATGTTCAGTAAGATCTCAGTGTTGAGTGTCCAGGGGGTATGAAGTGCTTAAAACAAAATAACTTAGGAGCTGAGGAGATAATTATATATGAGAGGAAATACTGGGAAGGGCAGGGAATGCAAATGAAGGCAGGCCAAGATAGATGTAGTGCCACAGAATAACTCCCCATTTACCCCTCCTTCAAACACACAGACAATAACTCTCAGTAACCTACTTGAGTTAATGAACATTTTGCTGCATGTAAAATGTTGATGTAAGTGATCATTACTTCTACTGGATGTCTGAGTGTCTGAGCCCGCCATTGTTCTTTGGAGTCCCAATCTACACTTTTTTGTGTTGGGTAGAAAGTAGGAAATGTTATTTCATTGGAGAAGAAGGGTTTTATTTGGGTGTTAGGATTTTTTTCCTGTTAATGTTACTTCCTTCTGCAGTGAAATGGACATATGGGCTTTTTACGCAGAGTGTAAACTATGAGTGTCAGGTCGTTGTAAGAGATAGTCCAAGCCAATGTGCAGTTGTCCATAATGAGTCCTGTGCTCCATTTCTCCCTTTGCTGAACTGAAAAATGACCACCCTCTCTATAAGAAGATCCTAAATTGGAGAATGTCTGTGTCTGAGGCAAGGTTCTTAGTGTGGTGTCAGAAATCCAAAGCCCGTATTCTAACTGGCTATTGAAATGTAGCTAGTTAGCTCTACAAGGCAAGGTGGCCTATCAGAAAAAAATCCTCACGACAACAAAACCCAAGCAGAAAGCTAGAACATGGATGCAAAAAGACTAAGATAATGTTCTGAGTTCTGCTACCACTGTCCTTCTGGACCTTGGAAAGATGACTGCCTTCCATTTTCTGATTCCTCTGCATCCTGCAGTGGAGAATGATGCTACATAGCTATCACTGCAAAGCTCTTCCTAACAGTTACAAATAAAAGTACAGGTATATTTTGACTTGCAGCTATAACCTCAAGAATTTTTCAGTTTGCATCTCTGACATGCTGTAGGTCTGTAGCCGAATGCTTACAGATGAATGTGTGCTTACCCTCTTTCAAAAAGACTCGACTTCTCAGTTAAATGGATTTTTGTCTGGCCCAGTTTGCCTGTTCTTCTGCGTGTCAGATCCATGGCATTTTTGATGCAATAGCTTATGGTGCTTTAAGGACATAGGATAGGTACTGCATGCCTTTGAGTTAACAAATTTTAAGTATTTAAATCACATAGGAAAATGAGAAATGGTGTCTCCTGTGTTTGGAATGACTACCACTGATTTGTGGAATCAAATAAAAATAGATAACTAGTAGCTTTACAGCCATCAAACTGAGCTTGGAATGCCAATTGACCCTTCCACTTTGTATGTTGACTGGTGACTATAAATGAGAAGTCTTTCCACCCCTGCCATGAGGTTATAAGACATGGCTATGTAGTAATTAATGCCACTGTATCATTTTTTAACTGCTACAGAAATATAATACCAGATGCTCAGATGGCATCAATTGGCTTAGCTCCACTGAAGGCAACAAAATGCAATGCCAACTTATACCAGCTGAGGATCTGGCCCACAGTTAAAAGGAAAAAAGGGACACGCTGCCAGTATGGCAGGGAACATATTGAGATTTATGGTAGTGACTTAATCAGTAAAAGGTTCTGCTTGAAGTGGTTGTCTCTCTGCGCATTCACTTGAGCTGGAGACATCTGAAGCTTTAACATGACCTGCATGGGCACATTCCTACGCGCTCCATACTCTTAAACATCTGAGAGCATCCCACTTCCCTCCCCTTCTTCTAGTTGGCGATCCCTCCTTACATGTCTACCACAGATTCAGGGCCATACATGTTTTTTGTAACATAATTTTAATTTGGATGACCTTATTTTTTTCCTTTTGCTTATATTTCTGGTGTTGCTTTCTTAATCATACCTAAAAATGGGGGGAATTTCACACATTGCTGTTGTAACTCTTACCTAGCTGTCCTATTTGTCCTATTTGCACTCAAGTATTATATTAATCTTGATAAGAATAAGAAAATCCAGTTTATTGCCTTTGTATTTAAATATGTAGGTAATTTTTTACTTGGAGATAAGGTGACTGTAGCTAACTTGATGCTTGTAAATTTTTGTCTGCTATAAATATGATTAAATAACTTGATGGATAGAAATTCTGTTCTCTGTATTACAAAGTTAGTGAATGAAGTACTTACTAAAGATGAAATGGCTGTAGGATCTCCCCAATTTTTTTCTCCTTCAGTATAGAGCTATTGTAGCATTTGTTTTATAGCAAGTGCTGTCTCTAAATTGCGAGACATCCCCAGTTCTGATATCTTGTTTTTGATTGTTGATAATGTCCAGAGAAAATAATCTTTTGGGCCTGGCAGTTTCTATGCTTGGTCCCATCTGTAGCCTTGATTGTTTGAGAAACTCTGTGATCCATTCTTGTAATATTAAGTTGAGGAAACAGCTCTCTTCTGCACTAAAATACCTGCCTTAAAAAGTGTAACTAGCTGATTGATGACTTGGAATTTGACCTACAATATATATGTCCAGCCACTTTTGGATTATACCCTACAAGTACATATTTAAGCAGGATAAACTTTCAGAAGTAGAAGTATTTGAGTATCTAAAGCCTGCAAAGTGTGTTGAGTTTTAAACATGTAATGAATTTGCTCTTTTGTGCTCTAAAAGTACAGAAAAATAAACTAATCATTAAAACATCTCCAAATACAAGGCTCAGCTGCAGTTTTTAAGAAGTTTCAAAGGATGCTTTGAATGACATTCAGTCTCTTACCATGATATATTTTCCTGCACTTCAAAGTAAGACTGAGTCTTCTGTGGCATCTGTATCATGTAGGTGCTGAAAAGAATGTTGGGGAGGCAGGACACAATGTTCATCTCTTTTTCTTTTAGTTTCCTAATTATTGTATGTTTCAAAGAATGCAGTGGTACCTCAGCTGGAGGACTGTTGCCTGTCTTAGGAAAAAATACAGGACCCAGTCCATCTCTTACTGAGGTCCATGAAAAGATTCATGTTTCAATCAACAGTTGCAAGTTTAAACTGAAAGCATGTAATATCTTCAAATCCGGTATACTAGAGGTATGATAATTGTAGTTGATTCACTTAAATAATACATATAAACACTTGAGGATATTGTAAAGTACTTATAAGAAAGGTATGACTTGTATTAAAATATTGCAACAAATGTTTAAAGCAATACTTACTCCTATGTTCTCGGTGGGTTTTTTAGAAATTCCAGTGCACTTTAGAAGTTTCCAAATGATAATATATTTTTTAAAGAACCTTAGAGTGGTGTTACAAAGTATCATTATCCCCATTTGATAGATGGGGAACCTGAAACACACAACAGTTAAGTAACTTTCTCAAGGCTGTAGGATAATTCACTGCTAAGCTAGGGATAGATTATTTATTGGCATTGAGTGTTTCATGCACCATTCCACTGCTTCTCTGTGTTAAAGAATGCTACAGTACTTTTATGATACAGTTTAAAGAAGAAACCCAACTAGTGGTCTCATGTTTACAAGTCTCTTGAAAAAGCACTTCTTTAGCTGAACATCTTCATTTGCCGTCCTGACCTCTCATAAAAATTAAGTTTTTATACACACACACACCCCCCACGCAATAGAGAGGAAGACTGAATACCATCTTTGACTTGCCTCGGATTGCAGTCAAAAACAGAGGGCAGAATCTGGCTAAGAAATATTGAGTTGAAATTCTTATAAATGTACTTCAACCCTCCAAATGCTGTTTCCTGTACATTGGACCAGAACAGAAGGTTAGTAGGAGATGGATGTCCCTAGTTATAAATAATTGTGACAACAACTAGCAGTACAGTGCACTTGAAAGAACAGTTGAGTCTTGCTGCAAAATACATCCTAACTACAAAAATTACAGCCTGCATGGTGCTGTGGATGGAGGGCAGCTTGTAGTGCTATTCAGAATAATAATATTTGCTTATATCTGCTTAGAATATCCCAGAGTTTTGTAAATATCTCCTAGAAAGTAATTTGATGCTTATTATTCTGGTATTATTTAGGAGTGCAAGACGACATAGTTTATAAGAAATCTGAAGTCAGGTTATAGCACTTCTGGGGCAGGATGTTTAATTGATATTCTTTTAAAATTACAATAGCTTTTACCTTTCAGCGGAGTCTTGATGGTACACTTTGTGGTCTGGCTGGCACCAGTGAAGGCTATGGTTAATCCAATATCTTATTTTACAGCAGCCAGTGCAGAAAAGGATACATTCTTCTTTCAGACTTCTCTAAGGTTTGCTGAGATGCACAGCCTTGATGTAATTTGAAGGAAAATTTCAATTTACAGAGAGGGTAACTTCAGCCTAAAGTTGTGGCCAAAATAATGAGTCCTGGCCTGTTTCACAATGTCTAGGATCCTTACTTAAAGAGAGTCCTCTAAATGACTGTTGTCATTAAACTCCATTGCACACTATTTACTTTCTGTTCTTGGACAACATAGGAAATGTCTTTGCTTGCCATTTAGTCACTGGCAACCGTGGAGACAAATCTGAGCTGCATTTACGTTAGAGTCCTTCCTAGATGTTCCCACCATTTTCATGCCAGTGTTAGCCTTAAGGGAGACATTCTCCAGCAAAGGGAAAGACACAGTCTCTCCTACCAGTGGAGGCCATATTACTACTTCTGGTGACAAGCAGCATTATGCGTCTATGTTGCTAGGGTTACTTGTCACCTTTGGTCCTCCTAGCTGAATAGATCTATGTGTTGAGCAATGGAATGAATAGGCAGTGTCTTCTGAGATTTTAATTCTCTTTTAGATGGGATAAGTTTCTGTTGTCACCATCTTTTTACCAGAAGGTCATGTTTATTTGCCAAGTAATGGGATGTGTTGGGTATTGTCAGTATGATTCCTGTACTGTGTTGTCAATAGGCACTTCATACTTCCCAATCTGTAGAACTGGAGGTGCATTAAGAGGAATCAAAAGCTTGTCTGTATCTGTCAGCTGCAGATGCTGTATCATCTGAGGCACAGAGAGGGAAGGATGTACCCTGCACTTAACATAGAGAAACACGAAATAACTTGTGTTATCATCTCAAGATCTTGGAACCAATCACACAAATAAAGCTGAAGTGGTAGCCAGTAAACTGGCTTCTTGGAGCTTCATTACTGTGTATGCTTTCTGAAGTCTATGCAGAAAAGATAGGTAAGAAGCTTTACTGCCGTTGACATTTTTTTGCTGAAAGAATTGGTCTAACAACTCAAGAAGAAAGTAGCTTAAAAAAAGCTGAGAAATGAGCCTGTGTTGAACACTTCTATAGAATTTGTAGCCTTTTACTCTCCAGCCTCTTGCCTTTACTAAAATTGTCCATTGTTTGTCTGATGGAAAGTCCTAGTTCATGAACTAGTCTTCTAGTCGAGCACCTCATGTTCTTACTGTTGAGGCACAGCTCTGACAGTAGATAAACCAAAACTCAACATGTTGGCCTTTTTCTGTTGGGGGATTTTTAGCAGCAAAAATAGATTATTTGGGTTATTTAATGCCCTTTCCACTACAGCCCCAACAACACACAGGACATTGTAATTATTCTTCACTGGAGAAGCTCTGGTAGTTTGGGATGCTTCATCCTTCACTACTAGAAGATTCTGGGTCAAAAGATCTAACGCATAACAGTGTAAGGTAAGATAGCACATGAAAGCCGACATTCTGCCTTGTAGTTGTATAGTTGTCACTGGACCACCAAATGACAAAAGCATTATAATGATTAACTCTGATTCAGGTTTAGATGAGAACATCAAACCACTTAATGCTGTATAAGACACCTGTAGACTTTGCAATATTAAACTAGTGCCTAACCCACGGCAATACTATCCACAATAATTACATGCTGCCACCAGCTATCTCGAGGATCAGTTTAGGAAGAGTGTAGTTGCTTTGCCCAGGGAAATTTAGATTAGATGCAAAATTGGATTTTTCATAAGGCCTTGTTTTTACCTAGCTACGAATGTTTCCTTAGCACAAGTGAAAACTTTACACATTTTAGCTCAAACTGTACTCTACTAAGCTTCCCACATTTATACCCATCTTCTTGGCAGTCATCCCAAAATATGTTTGGGTTGAGGCATTACACATTACATTTGGTGAAGCTTTAGCATTCCCTGTTGCTCACATCAATCCTTATTTCTGTTTGCTCTTGTAATTTACAGTTAATGAAAATTCCAAGTTTACCTTTGTTTTTGTTGGCGTCTGTACAAGAGAACCCTTTAGCCTTTTCAGCTTCCCATCCAAATGGAAAGCTGAATCCAAAAGGGAAGGTAAGACCTATCTGAGCAGTTTCATTTTAGACAGAAGCCCTTAGCATGCATGTCAGCATTATAACATTTGTGAACGAACAGCGAAAGAACTTTGCTCAAGGCTTGACCTGTGCCTGCTCTTGTAAGTAGGCTTGTAAGTAGAAGGTAGACACCAGACTAGCAGTCAATCATAACATCAGAGTGCCAGATCTTAATGGCCATCTGGTTAATGGCCTTAACCAGTTCCTGCTCCCCTCCAATTCAGGCAAGATTCTGCCTGAAATTAACAGGAATTTGCCTGATTACCAATGTGGGAATGTGGCTCATAACAAACTCATACTGATGACCTTAACACAGTGTAGGCAATATTGACAAAACAAACCATTCTGGAGTTATTGCAGTCTTTTCCAACGAGCCTGTTAAAAATTGCCTCACAGATTTTCAGTTCAGGAAATACCTTTTCTTTCTACTTACGGTACCACCTATGCATTGAGCTGTGTATGTACAAGATTAGAATGTTAAGCAATGGACTGTAAACACATGGTACATACATAATTTCTATACGTACACAAAATTAGATAATTGTGTGATTTATATTATGCCCGTAAATACACTTATTTGACAGATGGTTTTGACATTAAAAATTCCTATATGGCTACAGAATTATTTTAAAAGTAAGCACCCTTTTCATTTATTTTTGGTGCTCATTATGCATTCTGAGTCATTGCGTGTTCTGAAACATTACCTCTTACATTAACAAAATGTTTTGCAGGTGAGAAATACTGACAAATTTAGAAAAATGTGTAACCCAGAATTATAATACAGTTGCATATTTCTGAAAAAGCAGGTCTTCACAAAGGCAAGCCTGACCAAGCCTTTCTGCATCTGCTTCTGGTACTACGTACAAGCCGTTCTTCTTGTGTCATAAAAGTGTTGCTTTATCAGTAGGAATTCTGATTGCATTTTAAAAGTTCATTTGCTGCTTTCTGGTTCTTCTTGCATTGCCATTGCAGAGGCTGTGCAGTCTGATGTGCTGGAGGACAAGGCATGGGAGAAAAGCACTGTTTGCACCTGTTTAAAATCACCAGTGCTTTGTGTGGTTCCTGGGCAACAGGCAGGAATCCTGAAAAGCTAGGCTGCACTTGCTCAATTGTTGCTGGCAGCTGTGATTTTGAGAGAGTACACAGCAGCTCCTTAGCAGGTTGCTTGTGTTTTGTGACATGCACTGAGCATGGGAAACTCTGAGCTGAGCTCTCTGCCTTTGCTGCCTACAATCGAGGCTGGGTTGCCTGGGGTTGCAGACTTGGCCAAGGAAAGCATTATAGATATGTAAGGTGAGTTCGTCATTGGTAAAGGGACAGGGAGGTGAGGCAAGTAGATGTGAATCAGTGTTTTCTGATGAGAAAAGCGGAATGGTAGCATAGGTTCTCTGCACCAATGGGTGCAATGGTGCAACATAAAAATGCAGGGAATAACATGGATTTAAGTGTGAATATGTGTGTATGTGTGCACGCACACACATGCACACATGATATGTGCGTTGCTGTGTGGAAATACAAGATGTCTTCATGGGATAATTTTAAATTTTATTATGAGCTTTGATTTGTGGGTCTTCTTTACTTTGAGGATCAGAATCAAATCAGTCTTTGCAACCTTGATCTTGGCCTTGATCAATCTTTGCAACCTTGATTTAGGCAGCATCCAAGCAGGAGATGCAGTCACACTGCAAGTCTGACTGGCAAATTCAGACCATTTCACCTTCATATCTACTCAGTTTGTGCCTCCTGGCTCAGATTAAGCATCTCTTGGCTCTTCTAAAAGGGAGTTAGTATGTTATAAATCTATTTAAACAAACTGCAAAGCTACAGCATTGTTGTGATCTGTTGAAATTTTCATCATGAGACAGGAACCGATCTGCCATTGTCTTAAGATCTGTTTACACTCTACACTGGTTTAGTCCAGGAGGAGTGGTCTATAGACCAGTCTCTTCCTTGTATTTGTATCAGAAATCTCTTTTCTGCAGCTCCAGAAAATCTTCTTTAGACACACAGTGCAAATATTGACAGTAGAAGTCGTTAACCCAAGATGAAGAAAAGGCAGAAGGAAATCTGCCTACTAAGCAAATTAGATACACTCATGAAAGAGAAGTCCATCAAGGGCTGTTTAACATAAAGATATGAATATAACCACTTGCTCAGGAAATCCCTAGCCAGTGGTTTGCCAGCAACTGGAAAGGTTTAATCATAGAATCATAGAATCATTAA
>NW_009204509.1:0-7684 GCF_000690835.1 Fulmarus glacialis
TGACGTCGCAGTCATCATCCTGCAGTCGCTGCATGATGTCTGGCAGGAGGCCTTGCAGAGTCGCTGCCTACATGAAACACACGATTTCATTTTGTGATGCAATCAAGGACCGCACTGGCAAAACCCCTCTGCGTGTAGAGGGTGCAGCGCCGGTCGGGCAAAGATCTCTGCACGTGTGGTGCAGCCCAGGGCCTGGCCTGAAGTGCTCAGGGGCCGCTGAACAGGGCAGTGGGAGCAGCGGGTACCATTCTCGCCGCTCCCGATTCCTGGCAAAGCCTGAGCAAGCCGCTGCGCACACCACCGCCTGCAGCCCGGCCCCAGGTGGACACCCTCACTGTGCCCAGCTGCCCCTGCTCACCCTCTCGGGTCTCCCAGACAGCTTGACGAAGCTTGTGGCTGCCATCCTGCGCAGCACCAAGCTCTTGCTGTGCAGGTGGAACTGGAGGACGCGCAGGACACTGCCAGTGACATGCTCAAAGTCGGTGCAGTCCAGGAGCTGAAACAGACCCGGCAGCAGAGTGAGAGCCCGGCGCAGGCAGCGGAGGTCCTGGACGGCTTGGGGCAAGGCACCAGGGCCGGTCACAGCCCAGGCGAGAGGCAGCACAGCCCGCAGAGGGCCCTCGCCTCCTCCCCTCTGCCTCGTGCACGCAGCGCAGCTTCCCCCTGCCTGTCCTCAGAGAGGCAGCGCTTGCCACCAGGCCCACCTCGACAAAGACAGTCATGGCGCCGACATCCTGGTAGTCCTGTCTCTGGAGGAGGCATGCGACCGCCTGTTCAGACACGGAGGTGCAGTAGGCCGGTGCTTCACGCCGCAACACCCTGGCCGGAGGAAGAAGGCATTGACAGCACCGAGCTGGGCAGGCAGACCTCTCTGGGACTGCGCTGCCAGCTCCAGCCATCACCCCACAGGCCAGGCCTGCATTTGCGCCTTGTGTTGGCTGCTTGCGCCCCACCACCCACAAGGAAGGGGATCGTGCGGGGGGCCCTTCCTCTCCAGGGGAGAAACACCGGGGGAGACACGGATGACTGATGAGGCTCTCACCTAGTCAGCATGCTGAAACCAGTGTGGCAGGTCTCGGGGCTCAGGAGCATGTCCCAGGCACCCTGCCTCCCGAGGTCTTCAAGCAGGGAGTTACCGCCGAGCCAATGGAACAGAGCTTGCGTGGCGCTCACCGCGCTCCTGCATGCAGAGCAAAGCACGGTCACGCGTGGAGCCCCAGCTCCGGCTCTGGGCCCAGGGCAGAGACCAGGGAGCAGGGACAGAGCACCTGAGGGGGGAGACTGCATGATGCCTGGCCTCGCTGCTCTGACTGCCAGAGCTGTACTGGTTGTGCTGTAGGCCCTTCAAGCTGAAGGAGATCTGGAGGATGACTGCCATGAAGAGCTCGTTGAAAAGTAAAGTCACGCAGCATCGGCTTGCCACCAGGAAGATCTCGTGCATGGCACCGGCTACCTGCAGAAAACACCCAGGAGTGCTCTCACTGCAGAGATGTCCCTGCGGCGCTGCCCAGGACTGGGGGTGGGGGAGCTCAGGAGCTGCACTGAGCTAAGGGAGATGCCAGGGCAGAGCCCGGCCCGGCTGCCTGGCCTGGAGCCCGCCTGTGGCGGCTCTCAGGTCTCGGCTCCCATTTGTAGCACGGGCACACGAGCCTTTGTGGTCCAGAGGGAAGAGCCCAGCTGGCCCCATGGGCCCTGCTGGCTGCCCTGGGCTCCTGGCAGCCGGCTCTGGCCAGGCAGCCGCCCTGCCCCGCGCTTCCCAGCTGCCAAGCAGGCAGGAGGAGGCGAGGAGGGAGGAAGCCCACTGAGGGCAGCAGGGGCAGGGGCAGGCTGCCTGCCTGCGCACCGCAGGGCCAAGCAGCACACGCTGCCCTACCTGGCTGTGGCGCCAGGCCCCCAGGTGCCCAGGTGCCCCTGGGGAGGCCTGGGTTTGGGGGCAGGTGGAGAGGGGAGGAGGGGCAGGAGGGGGACACGCAGCCCCGGGCGGGGCAGAGCAGGCCTAATCCGGACACTCACAGCCACAAAATTGCAGCAGATGAGTTCTCCCTTGCAGTGGTGCTGCCTGGTGCCTTTCTGCTGGATCTGCAGCAGCTTCTTCAGCACATCATCCGCGAGGCAGGGCTTGGAGGCCAGCATCCTCCACATGGCCCTGGCAGTGCTGCAGGGCCAGAGCACACTGTCAGGGGGGCCACCCCGGCCACCACCCCTTCTGCCTGGGCAGGCCCCAGAAGTCCTGAGCTGCCCCCGAGGCTGACGGGCCACGTACCTGTCACAGAGCGGGGAAGCCTGCAGCAGGCCAGTGGTCACCTCCTGAGGGTACAAGTGGACCAACTGGAGAAGCGTCCTCCTCAGGATGTCCTGGAGCGGCTTCTGGCTGACATGCGCCAGCTCCATGTGGATGGTCCGCACGACGTCGTTCACCTGGCGAAGGCAGCGGGGTGGAGTGGAGTGGAGCACAGCCATGGCCCCAGCTGCCACCGAGAACTGCTTCCCTCCCGTCGCTCTTTGCTGGCCTCAAAGGCCGCCCGTTGGGCGCTCCCAAGCCCTGGACTTGGGGCAGGGGGAGCGGCCCCCGAAGGCACGCGCCCAGGGCCATCCAGCTGCACGCTGCCTACCTTGGTCAGCTCTGAGCACGAGTCTCTCAAGACCATCTCCAGAACGCTGGCAACCGGCTGGGCGTCAGAGACCCTTGGGTGCACCATGCCCCTCAAGACCGTGAGGATGAGGTCGCTCCTCTCAGTCGGGAGGAGGAAGCTCCCAAATATCTGAGGGAGAGAGGGAGGGAAGAGGTGTTGCACTGAGTGCCCTGGTGGCGGGGCACAACTGAGCAGTGGGGGTGGCTCTGGAGTGAGAAACCTGGGGCAGCCCTGGCCCCTGCCCAGGGAGACAAATGCTGCCAGCAGGGGCTGATCTGGGGTGATTGCAGCCCTGGGGGGTGTGGAGAGGGAGCCGCCCTGTGGGCTGAAGGAGGGGAGAGGGCGGACAGGGTCACGGTGTGCGGGCTCTGCCAGCAACCAGAGCTCGCTGGTGGCTAGGACGGCCGGGGCTGCCGCGCTAACACTGGGTTAAAGCCTTTGGCTGCTCCCTGCAGAGCGGTGGTAGGACCGCGCAGCCTGACTGGCAGGAGGCCGTGCCATCCCCCCCGATGGCTGATGCGCCGGTTCATCCGAGTCTCCTGCCAGCCCCATGGCCAAGACCCCCAGCAAAGGAGGAGCTCGTTACCGTCACGTCATCAGCAGGCTCGTTGGGGCACAATGTGCTAGCGCTTTCCTGCTCCACTCGTAGCTGTGGATCCTCACATGCTGCTTGCCAGCCTGGGCAGGAGGGGAAATGGACAGTGAGCAGCAGGAACAGAGAGCTGGAGACAGCAGGCGAGGGCATCAAGGAGAGCTCTGTGCCTGGCTCTGCGTTCTGTGGGGAGCCGGAGACATGCCAGGGTGGCAGTGGGCCCGTTTCCAGGGGGAGGAGGGGAAACTGCGTCTTAGGCTGCAGAAGGGCAGGAGAGTTCGGTCTGGCTTTCTGCTCGGGAGGAGGAGAGGAGCCCCGGGATGCTGCTGCCACAGGCGCTCCGGCCCAAGGGTTCTCGGGACGGGCCCCAAGCCGCCGCTGCAAGGCGGGCTGCGCGTGCCCTGGGGTTGGCGCGGCACGGCTGCTTCCCTGCTCCTTGCTCGGAGGAGTTTGCTGCTCCTTCCTCTAGAGGAGGGGGGCCAAGGGCACCTCGCCTGGGCCCTTGTGGCTGGAAGGCCCCTGCCCGCCCCAGCATCTCTTACCCTGTCGCAGCAGAATGAACCTGTGGAAGGTACGCAGTGCATCCGCAGCCCCAGAGCTGATCTCCTGGTCTTCCTCGGCACAGGACAGGGTGAGGCGCCCCATCAGCTGCCCCAGGAATTCCAGAGGCTTGTCTTTGAGGAGGAAGGGGTTGCCTTCCCTGAAGGGCGAGGCCTGTGGGAGAGAGGAAGGAGCAGTAGCAGGGCCGAGCTGCGGCAGATGGGATGAAAGCCCTCACCCCTGAGAGCGGGCCCTGGGCTGAGTGTTGCGTGAGCCAGAGCTGTGGAGGGCTCTGCCCCGCGCTGCAGCCCGTGGAGACCCAGCCTGCGGCAGCCGCATCGGGACGAAGAGCGTGCTGCTTGCCTGTGAAGGGAGCCCTGGAAAGGTTTTGCCTTGCCTCCCCATGAGCCTGCGGGACTGGGGTGCCTGCAGGAGGACTGAGACCCTGGGAGTGCTGGTCCTCCACACCCACATTGATCTGACGGAGCCCTCCTTCCCCACCTGCGGGACTGGCAGCGCCCTGCCCAGCTCTCCACAGCATGGGAAGGGAGGGCCTGCGGGGCTGCAGCGGGACGCGCGGGCCCAGTGGGCTGGGGAAGCAGCTGGGAGTGGGCAGTGGCAGTGGGGAGAGGGGAAGGGCCTGAGAGCCCTGCAGGGCCTCCACACTGAAGCGGCTGGGCAGCAACCCAGGGGAGGGAGGGAGGGCTGCCAGAGCTGGGCCTGCCAAATGCTCCCATGCCCTGGGATGGAGCTGGCTGCCGAGAGAAAAGGCACGAGAGAGAGCAGCTCCCAGAGAGAGGGGCAAAGACACAGCAGGGCTGAGCCTTGCTGAATCCCCTGCCCTGCGCCCAGGCTTCCGTCGCACGGAGCCCAGAGCTACCAGCTACTCTGGGGCACCAGGAAGGGGCGAGGCGTGCCGAGAGGTCGCCTGCACCGCAGGCCCCTTACCTCCAGCATCAAAGAGGGCTTCAAGAACTGGCTCAGGCTGACAATCCTGCCCACAGCCATCCGGCGCCTAGCCACGTTCTGGGATGCTGTGAAGGGCAGCAGGACCTGAGAAGGGAAAAGTTGCTGGTCTGCCCTGGGAAACGACGGCGACTCCTGGAGCTTGGCAGGGTTTACGCAACACGCCACCAAGGCTTCCCCTGGAGAGAAGGAAGGCCTGGAACAGGGTCCGGCCGCCTCGCGACCCCGGGGACCGTTGCCGACAGTTGGTGACCTGCTGCAGTCAGGGAGGTGGCCGGATCTCGTGCCCCCAGCCACCTCTGCCCCTTTCCATGTGCTCCTCCCAAAGTGGCCGCGTGTCCCCTTTCCAGGAGGACAGGAACCTTCAGGGGGCCTGCACCAGGGAGGCTGGGCTATGGCCCGTGGGGAGGCCAGAAGAAGAGAGCTTCAGGGCTGGACTCCCCTTGCACCATGGCCACGTCCCAGCAGATCTCCACCCTGCTGCGATCTGGGGAGGAGAGCGTGGACGGGGTGGGCGGCAAGGGCGGTGGCTCAGCAGTGCCAGCTGCCAGAACAGGGGGCCTGGAAAGGACACTCAGATTCCTTCCACTGCTTTGGTTCTGGGCTGGGGCCTGCACACTCCAGAAGGTTGCGTCTCTTCAGGGTAAGGCAAGGAAGAGACCTTGCTCTCGACAAATGCCTGACCTGCAAGATTTTCCCCACTGTCAGGATGCTGGACGTCAGCGAAGCATCATGCACCAGTACCTCCAGCACGCTGTCCAGAGTGTTCAGGATCTGTAAGGGAATAGAGCAGGTGGCACGCTTGCCCTGGCCCTTCTTCCTTGCAGGAAGCTGGCTTGAATGCCTTCCGCCTGAGGTGGGCCTCAGCTGCCCTCTGGTGCCAGGGAGAGGCCTCAGGGTCTCCCTGGTCTTCCTTCTTCTCCTATCGTCTTCCAGCAGCCAAAGCCAACTAGGAGAACGTGCACAGGGACTGAGTGGCAGGCTCTCCGAGGCTCAGCCGCTCTTACTTGAGCATTGAGTGAAGCATGTTGGCAGTCCCTCTTCTGTGCTGGAGCAAGACAGAAGATACTGTGGAGGCAGGGGCAGAGGTGCTGGTCCAGAAGGCCTTCCCTGTCTTCGCTGCGAGAAGAGAAGGTGGTGGTTGGATGCCGGGGCTTCCACGTCTGGGAAGGTGGCTGCAGCCATCAGGGCTGGCAGTCCCCAGGGTGGTACCCATACGAGGGGGTGGGGTGGCATCTCCTCCCTCCCCCGTGCTGCTGAGCCAGGGACAGAGGGCAGTCCTGGCTGGTGGAGCCCAAACCCCTCTCAGAGGAAAAGCCGAGAGGCACCGGGGAGCTCCGCAGCACCCTCTGCCCTCCCATCTGGCCCACCGATGGGCCAAGCGCGAGGGAGAGCAGAGGCCGAAGACCGTGCCGCCAGGGTCCTGCCAGGATAGGAGATGCCTGGTGCCATCAGGCCCACGCCATGGGGAGGCCCTGGCCCTGCCAGGGTCCGGGGCAGGTACCTCATTGCAGCGATGGCAAGCACAGCTTGCTGCCACATCACGGCGCCCGTGCTGCCAGGGAGCTCCTTCTGCTGTAGTGCCTGGGGAGGGAGAGCACGGCTGGGATGGTGCACGGGAGCTGCCGGTGCCCAGCACCAGTCTGCAGGGCGGGCAGAGCCCCGCTGCCTCCAGGCCAGCACTGGCACCCAGAGCGGCCCCTTGCTCTGCAGTGGCCCCATGGCAGGCAGGGCTGTTCCCATGAAGGCCTGTCTCACCCTCCCCCCGTGCCCAGATGCCCAAGTGCTGTCCTGACCGCTGGGCCGGTGCTCGGCCAGCTTTGCCCCCCTCCCTCAGCCCCACTGAGGGGGGTCCCCTCACCTCCATTTTCTCCACCAGCTCCCATGCTGATCTGAAATCAGGCAGGTACCTGCCCTGCAGCCAGGCTCTGCAGAGCACGCGGATGGAGGCCAGAAACCTCAGCTTCGAGGCCTCTTCCTGACAGTCGGGGAGAAGAGAGACAGAGAGGGAGGGTGAGGGGGCAGAGGCACGGCCGGCAGGAGCAGGGGCTCAAGGGGCTGCGGTGATGGCGCAGGGGGCCGGGAGGGGAGCAGCTTTGCACAGCCAGCAGCCCTCCAAGAGCCCGCGCACAGGCAGCCGACACGGCAGCACCCAGCTGGGAGCTGCAGGCAGAGCCTTGCTGACGAAGTCTGCAGTTACCCTTTTGGTGCTGTTGAGAAAGGCCAAGAAGCGGTTACGGGCTTTCTTCTCCTCGCCCTCCAGCTGGCAGCTGGAGGCAGTAGAAGCTGCACCTGATTAAGGACAAGAGTGGGGAGAGCTGCAGGCAGGGGCAGGAGGCAGAGGCAAGAGAGGGATCCTCTCTCCAGCCCTGCGCCCGCCGCCCTGCACACAGCAAGCCCTGGGCCAGGGTGCTGATGCCCCGTCTCCCCCGCGATGCCGCTGGCAGCAGGGCAGGAAAGGTGCCAGCCCTGCAGCACCGCCGCCTCCTGCCAGCTCAGCTGCCTCTCCCTGCCCTGCCCTGTGCCCCGAGGCAGGAGGTGGTCCCCTGGGGTCCTGTCGATACCCACTGATGGAGGAGGTGCTGGGGCTCTTGTCCTCCTCTGTGCGTGTGACGGGGCTGTCAGAGCCCAAATCCTCGCTGTGCAGGTCACGTTGCTCGGGGCTTTCTGACCGCTGATGGTCCTCAGCGGCCACCCCAGCACTTTCATCCTCTGCCGCCCTGGCCACCCCAGCCTTTTCATCCTCTGCCGCCCTGGGTGCAAGGCTCCTGTGGGGGAAATCGCTGTGGGACAGAGGAAAGGGGTGGGGGTGGGGAAGGGGCAACCCACGGCAAGCGGCTCCACCCCAGTGCTGCCTGGCTGGAAGAGGGAGGTGGTGGAGCAGAGGAGCTGGACGGGGACAAGGGGGATCTCTTGCAGGATGCCATTTTCCGGTGGGCGGTCCCCACCCGCC
>NW_009204510.1:0-244 GCF_000690835.1 Fulmarus glacialis
CAATGGAGGACAAGCCTTACAAGAAGCAACGCAAGCGCAGGAGTGACCCAACCTGAGCTGGCTTTGGTGCCCAGTAACTCCATGCAACACACCACCTCTCCTGTCCTGAGCAACCACCATAACAGATGGAGCCCAAAGTCATGGACTAAATTAACTCAATGGACATTTTGTGGACATTTGTGGACATTTTAAAGACACTTTACAGGGGTGGTCCATAGACTAAGGGAATAATATCTGTGTACTA
>NW_009204510.1:933-3759 GCF_000690835.1 Fulmarus glacialis
AGGTCTGTAAGAGTTGATTCAAGACTTCTAGAAGCTTCCCAAGTTTCACAACATGCTAGAAACAACCTTTACATCCAGGCATGATATCTGACATACACTACTCTCTAGAAATGTCATGGGGTCCCAATTAGCTCTAAGTTATTATGCTTGCTACCCAGAAATTCAATTGTATCTAACCTGCTATCCCTAGTGTCAAAACCGAAGAGACAGATCCTGGAAGTTCACCAGGTGGGCCTTTCCAGAGCTGCATTAAGTTAGACATGATTTTTTCCTGGATAGGAACTCGAGTTATTTCAGCCCCAAAGCAAGAATCACAGTTACATACTAGCAAGGAATAGACAAGGGAACTTCTATTTCTGTTAGTCTTCTGCTTAGTCCTTGTTTTCCCCACAAAAGGACTAAGCACAAGCAGATGTGCACAGTCCTGGTTGGAGAATCAGGCTGTAACGGTTCAAAATTTTTCATTCACTTGTCAGTTTGCTTACAAACCAAATCTGCAGGTTTTCTAGAATTAAATTTAAGTATTAGATAATCTAAAAAAAAAAAAAATTTACATAGCATCACAAATGGGGTGTGGGGGTTCAAACTGTTTTACACACAGAAAATAGTAAATAACTGTCCTTAAATCAGAGGCAAATATCAGCTGTAACTCATGATCAATAATTCCCCTCTCTCCCAAATTATTACTTCAGCTTGGAAGATCCTGTTAAAATCTGGAGGCAAGTAGCTGCTCTCCTCCAGCACTGTATCAACTCCAAGAGATTACATCAACTCTGTATGAAGTTGACTATTTCCCTGGAGAAACCTTGCAAGGGGGAATTAAGATTATGCTTAAAAACAAACTAACAGAAAACCCCAAAACCACAACAAAAAACCCATGCCAAAACACAAATCCCCCTTCTCTTTACACTCCAGTGAACAGCAATATATGTATGAAACTACAGCACAGCTCCAACAGGAAAGCAAAATTTGTATTTGATAAAGCTACACTGAGCACCAAATACTATTGTGTATTTTAAGTCGCAACAAGTGTTCTTTGGCCTATAGCACTACAATTCAGAGCAAGACCGCAAGGAGAACACTAAGCAAGCTAACTGTTGCAGAAATAAGGAAATGCACAAGACTATCAAGAAACATGCATCAGGCCAGTAAAAATGTAGTAGTTTGGAGTAAGAGAAGAATACTACAAATAAGTGAATTGAAGAATTAGCAGTTCTCCCAAGTCAAGATTTAGCCTGGCATATCTAAAGAAATTACAAAACCACCAGGAGTCACAAGAATGATTCAACTGCCTTACTGCAAACACTATAGAGATCCCAATATTCCTATTACAGTAAGTCAAAAATGTCAAGTATCATAATGGCATAACACCTAACCTACTTAAGAAATTAATTCCTCTTACAGAAGTCTATTGAGCCTTACAGAAGGTCCACATATAGCTGTCAAACAAGTCAACTCATGTAAAGATAAAAACTGAACATGTGCTGGTGTCAAAATTTGCGCGCAGTTTGATATTATAGTTAAGCCCATCTAGTGGCTAGCTACCATGAAAAAGGAAAAGTCGACCTTCCCCTCCAGTATCCCACATACTTCTGTCCCAATGTTTGTGCCATGCATCGACCTTCAAGCAAGCCCTGCTTGGGGACTTCTTTGAGTGTAAGTCAGCTTCAGAATCAAAGCCATACCTGCTGCCTAGGAAAGCAGCCATCTTGAGAACAACTGCTAAAGCACGGAGCTTATGCTATGCCCTTTAAGAGCAATGCCAGAAACAAAATCCAGTGCACAGTGTTTTCTTACATGTGGTATAGTAAGATTTTAACAGTTCTACTTTGAAAAAACAGAAGAATTTTTGTGAAGGTTGTATGTGATAATCTCCAAAATAGGCAAAGGATTGGAACACGGGGCCTCTACCACAGGAATCTTGTGCTTATTCATCCCTGAAGAAAAGGACACTGTATAGTGCTTTTTGTGTATTTGTTAGGAGAATGGGGGAAAGAGAGCTTTACACAATAGATCTTTTTGGGCCACCTCTACTGTACGATCTATCCATTTTCACTCAATGAAAATTCCACACACAGGTTTGTGTGGTTGCTTATATAAATACAGTTAGTTGTTCTGATGCTTTCAGAACGTTTTTGACAGGGTGTACATTAAAGACCAATAATATGAACTATATCCCAGGAGGAAAAGCACCTTATCTATTTGTTAGTCTTGCACCACATTTATAGAAAAATATAAACACAAACTATTCATTTCTCCAATGCTACATTTGCATCCTTCCTGGAAGACTTTTTCAGATGTTAAAGCTTGCTTTGCTCATGTGGCTTAGAAAAGGATGTAGACATATAGCTCTGCTGTATCAATACGGAAGTAGCCCACACCTATTCCAGCTAGGATTACTCTACTAGTTCGGTTTTAGGACAAATCATCTTCTCTTTCAAATCATCTGCCTGGATATTAAAAACATTTTTAAGGAATTGTACAAACAGGCAAGATAGGTCATGGATTTACAGTACACTGACTCCCTACAAGAAAACTTAACAAAAGCACAGTAAGCATCTTAGCTGAGTGCCTAGTGGCTGTGCCTCCCCACTGTGCCCTTCAAGCCGCCCCATCGGAGCGGGGAGCGCTGCCCCATTCTGCATTGCATCAGCCAGGCTGCACCTGATGCACTTTGCCACTTTTGCTAGAGAGGAACAGAACCACAACAGCTGTGTGACGGCCTCAGCCTGACGTGCAGACCACACTCTGGGATTTTCACATGAGCATCTGCAAAGCACACCTCGTGCTTACATTCACTCCCTGGTTTGCTGTACCTTGGGGGGG
>NW_009204510.1:3790-22924 GCF_000690835.1 Fulmarus glacialis
GGGGGGGGCGGCGAAATCAAGCACCATGTGGGTGTGTCTCTAAAATAAACTGGTTCAACTGCATTAAATCCTGTGCATATTTGTTCAAAGTTGAAGCGGCCTGAACTAAGAGTACTGAATTTCATTTCGAGAGTGTTCACGTCTCTCCCAAAGCAAAGAAAATACAAGGAATAGAAGAGATTTCTCATGTTTATTTTCAAAAAACTTGATTTTTTTTTTTCCCCTACTATGGCTCAAAGGTTCTTATAAGATACAGGAAGGATAATAAGTAAGTAGACATTTAGTTACTAGTAACAGTAATAATTAAATATACTAAAATATTTTTACATATGGACTGATTTGTTAAGATTCCTTAAATACCAAACAAGCAAGCAAGTTTAAATTCACACTAAAGCATGGAACAGAAAAGTTATAGCTGGGAACACAGTCATTCAATGTTAAAATCAAATATAAAAATCAACTACTGTAAAGCTTCCCAAAAAAAGCACTTTAAATAATAATAAAAAAAGTTCTCCTAAACTTATTCTGCCACTTTATGCCAAATGAATATGAGACATAAGGCTGTTAAATCATTAGACTGGAATCTTTAAGCTTAACATTAAACCTACAATATTCTGTTCTCAAAGAAAGTCACAGTCTTGCATTGTACATCTGCCAATTACAGTTGAGATCTAAACAGAATTTTACCAAGCAAAAGCACTCTCCCAGCTCATGCTGTGCACACAAATAAAAAAAGGACGAAACCATGGGTTAACTCCTGATGTTAACACATGAGCTGCCTAGATGTTTAAGAACTTAACTTTCATTGGGATATATGAGATAGCACTTCACAACTTTGACTTTCCAGGTACGCTTATGACGACAGTTTGGGGAGGATTAGACTAGTTATAAAATATGTATAAACCAAAAGACAATGAAAACGAAGTTACCAACAGTCTGAAATACCATGAGATTATGTTTAAATTACAAACCTTTTATTTGCTTACCTAGAAATAGATTCCCATTTTAAAGATACCTTTCATATAATTCACCATTCTCTATATTATTGTCCTTGAAAATATTGAAGTCTGAAATAAAACTTATTACAGTAATATACTATCAAAACAATGAAACGTCAAACTCTGATAACTGCCCAAGAACTTTTGACTTCTACAGTAATAGACATGAAAAAGGGATTAATCAACTTCTCTCATCAGAGAGCACATTTTTCACTTACATTTAGAGTAAAAGCATACTGACTGAATACATTATTATTTACCAGTCTGCATCTAAACCACTAACCAAGATAAATTTGCAACAACAAAATGATTACCCAAATAATCAGAGCCAACAGGACTTGCTATACAGATATACCAACTATTACAGTGAGGATTAAAAAGAAAAAAAAAGTGCTACCAATTAGATATTAATAAGTGTTGACATTTAAGAAGATATGACTGTTCAAGTATGCAGAGATTTTTTTGTTGGTGGTTTGTATTTTATTTGGGGTTTTTGTTTGTTTGTTTGTTTTAAAGAAGCCAGCATTTTATACTGGCTTCAAAATACATGGGGGAGGTTACATAAACGGGACATGCACTTCAAGAATGAGTCCTTTTTTTTTCGCCATTATATACTAGATGTCACAATGTATATAATGTAATTGAGTCCTAGCTGCATGATGAATAATAATATTATATATCTTTACCTCAAAGGCTATGGCAAGAATATTCTGCAATTAAAACCTGGACTGTTTCAACAAAAAGAACAAAGCTGCAAGCTGCATGATCTCTTTCCCGTGCCACTCATCCAAGAGAGTGTTACTGACAGTAGGTCTAAAAGAACAGAAAACTCAATTATCAATATAGCTTGTTCTTCCAAGCTACATACACACTCCTCTCATATCTGAAATTCATTACTGAACATAGAAAGAAGTGTATTTAAAGAAAGATTTTTCCATGCTACTTCCGTAAAAAAGTAGCATGGAAAGCATGAAGAATGCGCCCTCACTCTGAACTAAATCTACATTCAATTCCTTTGATCCAGAATGTTCATAGCTCCGTAACAAGAGTACCTTCATTTAATATAATTAACACTCTGGGAAGCAGAATAGATAAAAGACAACATGAGATAAGGTGGTCAGAACTACATAGGAAACATGCTTCCCCACCACACACACACTTTAACAAGACCGGTGAACTCTGGAGAGAGGAAACTAGGCAACATGCTAACAAACGCAGATAACAAAAAACAATTTGAACTTCTCATGATGAGTTATTCTTGAATGCAGAGGTTTAAAAGACCAAATGGAAAAAGACTGGGTAATACAGTCAACAACTTAATGAAAACATCTACTCAGGAATTCAGCAGCCAGAAAAGAAATCAAGATGTTTGACCACACAGAAATGGTACAAAGTAAATCTGAAAACATGTAAGTAGAGCATACAAAATTGATGATGTGCTCTTATTTGAAATACTGGCCTACATTTGATTCAAGCAACCTAAAAAGAAGTATGTTTAAGGCAGAAAAGTGGTTAGGAGGCAGTTAATGACAAAGATTGTGAAAAATAACTTCTAACCTGGATATGGGAATAATTTTTAAAATTCAAAGAAAAAAGAACTCCTTGTCTTAGAAGCATATGGAATTCAGTGGTAGAGAAGGTAGAATGGATTTTTTGTAACAGAGTAATATAATTTTTGAAATTCAAAGAAAAAAGAACTTGTCTTAGAAGCATATGGAATTCAGTGGTAGAGAAGGTAGAATGGATTTTTTGTAACAGAGTAATACAAAATAAAACATTAAAATGTAACAAGGTAGAAATGTTAAACTGCTAACAGTATACTGTTTCTCATACTGTAAGAATAGGACTCATCATAAAATATCATGAGGGCAATAAGAAAAGATTTTAGATAAATATTATAACACCTGTTTTACATAATTACTTCTTTTGTAGAACAAGAAGAGTAAAAGAGAAAACTTAATGGTGTAAGCTAGCACTTAATTGATATGGTTTACAAAAAATTTCTCCTAGTAGCATCTCCTTCCTTAATTGCTCAGTATATAGGCGTATACAGCTTCATCCAGCTACTGCCAAGTTACATGCTAGACTATATTAAAAAGTCATAGTATGGTCTGATTTCCACACTGGAAAAGGGCTTGACTCTTTGGCTAATCTGATGCCAAGAGAAAATAAGACCAGCCTTGGGAATGTTCAATTTTGGTAGATTACTTCTGGTACTTATGTAAAAGTATATGTATTATAATATATGTTTCTTATAATAAACATATCACAAATACCACTGTGATTCCCTTCTATCCATCTACATAAATATATTATTCTATCACAATCATATTTAATAAACACTTATATAAGCTGCCATCTTGGTAAGGACATAAAAAATAATTTTAAAAACTGTTGTTCTCAACAAATCAGAACTACAACTGCAACTTGGCGTTAGAAAGAGGTACAAGCATTCCGCCGGAACTCTCCTGGCCATACAGCTTCACAGCACAGCGAAACAGAAACTTCTACAAGGTACAAAACTGACAAAGGCAGAAAGAAAAATAACTGTCCAGAGAATGCTTTGAATTTAAATAATAAGCTCAAGCATTCTCTTTAATAGAACAATAGAACTTCTCTTCCAACACCAGTTCTTAGGTAATTTAATTGCAAGCTTAAGCAGACAGACATGCATTCCAACTTTAAAATATAAATGCTGACATATTCTATAAGTGGGATTTAGGTTGCCAGCCTTATTAGACAGCCTTAATCATGCAAAACAACTTGGATAAGACATTTCTTCCCTGCCCACTCTGATTCATTAGTAATAACCAGGCTAAAAAACTTGCTTTTTGGATACCAGCAACAAAGTAAGTTATGTGAAAATGATGGGAGAAAGCCTTACCACAGTGATGTCAAAGACGATTGACAATACTCCTCTAAATTTTCATGGTACCATACTTGCACAGAGAGCTCTGTTTCTTATCAAAAAGGTTGCATCAATTTCAGCTGCTTCCAAAAAAGGGGTAAAGAAGAGACACAGCCCATCTGTTCCAAAAAGCCTCCTCTAAGTAATTTTAAGCCCTAAATTATCTTCTGTGCCTTTTCAAGCACCAGAAAGCTCAGCTGCCCAACCTTCTATCTTTCTACAATTACTACAGTGAAACTGTGCTTTGCAGATACAAAATTGCTGAAGACAAACAATTAGGGCAGTGTGAATGAAAATACAACACTGAAAATAGACACTTTATAACAGCGTTTTAAAAATTATTTTAAAGCTGATGTTTTCATTGTATTGCACAGAGTACTTGTAGAAAGCTATGGAAGTCAGGTGACTCTAGAGAAAAATTTAAGTCCTGTTTGCCTCACAGAGTCTAAGAACCTGAATAAAACACAATTGTACACTTGCAGCTAAATCCCTCTCTTTGGAATTCATGCAATGAATGAAGCAGAAAAGAGAACAGTTAAGACGATCGAGAAAGCGGAAGGAGACATTTATCTTCTGTATATGAAGAAAGTACTCCTCTACTTTACTTACAGGATTTGGGAAACAATAATATAATAGAGAAATTATCCTGCAGCCTTATATACAGCAAAACACATGTTAATTATTCTATTATAAAGACTCGACGCACTTAAAAATATATATATACACACACACACACGTAGGTTAGCCATAGAAATGTTACCTTATTCTCTCAGCACCAGTTTCCTTAGAAACAACTTCATGTAGTCATCCTACACTAAACCTAAAACATTCCCTTGTCAGGATCCTGTATGATAACCCATCCTACGCTAAACAATACAGCCTCGTCCTCCCTTTGCATCAGTTCATATGCAATAACTCTCCTATGCTAGTTTGTCTGCAACTCATGAATTTCTTTACTTACGAAAACATCTCCATGCATATTACTTTCCGTGTAACCCTACCTCTCCCAAACACCTTCTTGGTTCACAGTTTTCGTTCATGAAGTAAATTAAATCTAGAAAGACTTAACTAAAGATAGAAAATGCATAGTAAAAATGAAGCCTAAAAAAACCACGAAAAAACAACTAACAGCAAACTAACACTTGCAAAACCACAGTTAAGGGACACTTAGTGCTAAGTATTAAAAATGAACAGGCATGACTAGGAGAAATCTTGAGACAGAATTTCTGTGGGAACAAAAAAACCAAACAAAATTAAAAACAAAACAAAACAAAAATCAACAAAAAACCCCACACCACCAAAAAACCCTCAATACACATTTTGGAATAGGACTGCAAACGTTATGCTGAGAAAGATTACTATTTTGCCTGCAAAGAAATGCATGCAGAAACAGTTCTAGAAATATGAACTGTAGATTCTAAGCAGCTGCCCATTTTGAGCTGTAACATTCTCAATTGATAGAAAACAATGTCTGTTACATTATGAAAATAGCCATAAAAAATGAAGTCCTCTATCAATTCCAGACCAATAAAATATCAATACATACTTCACACTGCAGTACCTGCTACCAACTGTAATTCACACAAACTGGAGTTTAGGTTATATATTCATTAATTAATTTACCTAACCTCCTTTCTTCTACCCCAAGTATTCCCAAAGAGATCTAACCTAAAGGATCCTCTGCTGAAAGTAATGAAATCCCTCATTCTAATCTTTCCAACTTCCAGACGGTAAAGCCTTCAGCTCCAGGAAGTAGAGTGTAAGTAAATGAAGCTGAGGTGACAGATTCCACCTCCCATCTATACACTTACTTACACATCCACAAACTCTTACATGAGTGAAATCTTCAAATTTATTTGCATTTACTTCAATTATAGCTAAAATTATGTATATTACTGATTTTTTTAAATGATACAGTAAGAATACAAAGTTCCAACATAAACTTTCAAAATGCCAGAATTAAAGGTCCATAATCATTAGGATATACTCCTTTATTGCATGATGCCATAAATTTCATATGTGTGACTCAGATGCATCATTCACATTTAAGATGTATGGTTTTCAAGGATAAAATTAATTCTGATTGATATTCTGGTCTTGCTTCTCCAATACAAGTTCCCAGACTTTAAAAAGCAAACTGAACAACAAATATAGTTACATGAAATATCATTGATCTCACCACTACTCATCAAGATGACACAACTTCAGAACAGCACAGATCTCTTCCGCTTGACCTAACAGAATATACAAGGCAGTCAAGGTCTGCACAGAAAACATGAAGAGGACTTAAGGCACACACAGAGGCTGCTTGCTATTCACAGGTAAAGCAGACTAGCATCAGGAATCCAGAAACATAAGATCTGCTTCAACTTTCAGAGTCAAAACTGCTCAGACCGTAGCTGCCTTTACTATTTCCAGTTGTTACTTTACAGGAAACAAATTGTCTTCTTCCATGTCATGCATCACAGCATTATTTCAATCATTTTCGATGTCACACTTTTCTGAAAGTTAGAAAGGGGTTTTAAGAACTGCAAAGAACAATCTCATAAAATGAGAAGAAAAACACTGTTATTTTATACTGAGATTAGACAGACCACACAAGTCAGAATTTCCACACATAAGAAGTAACACATGTTCCTGACCATCTTAATTCTGTGTAACACCATCCATTAAGAGCTACCTTAACATCAACTATCCACATGTTGACCCAATGGATTAAGGTGACTGTGCTATAAAAATTGATGATCGTGACCAACCCTACTAACTTCACTAGGATTCCTCCAGAGCAAGAAATTACATGGCCTTTGTTGGACTCTCTCCTTCACAGGAAACAGGCAAAGAAACAGTGCCTCTAAAGAAAGCACAACCCTTTTTAATCACCTTATTAGAAGCTCTCATGAAATTCTGAAACTCAGCTTACTATAATTGGCATTCTGTGGCCTATCACATGGAAGTATATGCTACTTCTCTGTGAAATAAGTGTATGAGAATTAAAACATTAGTAAATGTAAACTAGTGCAACAACTACACCAGTATCCCCTCTTGTCTTGGTATGAGTTTAATAATTAATCTTCACTGTTGAATAGTTAAACACAATGCATATTGTTTACACAGTCGTTATTCTTCTACTGTTAAACTAATATTAGAACAGAATAGAGACTGACCAGTCGTAAGGAAGGACTAGTTAATATTTTAGTGCGAAGTGGTTAATTCGTAATATATTTTGTAAATAGTGAGGAGCACTAAGTTACTAACACACGTGGGGGTGTTTCTTGCGGGGGAGGGTGTTTGGTTGTTCTTTGTGTTTTGGTTTTTTTTTAATCTGAAATTTAAAGTCTGTTTTTCTGGGGCAAAACTTTGCATACAATCTCTGTAGGAATGTAATGTAAACCCAGCACAAATAACTTAGATCAACCAGATCTTTTATGCACCCTGTTAGGCAAGACTTTCCACAATGCTTTTAATTTATCTAAGCTATAGATCAGTATGTGTGTAAAAAAAAAAAAAAAAAAAAAAAAGCATAGCCTTCCACAGATATAGCCTTGATGACTTCAACTGAAATGCACAGCCCTACTCCCCCCATCAGACATTGCAGAAACAAGAGCAAGAGCGAGATATTAAATGCATACTACAAATTTCATGCGTATTTTCTACTCGTACACTGAACAAAATTAGAAGTGTTTTGTCAAATACTGCCCTAATGTACATTCAGAAAGCAGTCGTCTTTCAACATGAAAAATGACAGATTTAACAGGCAGCACTGAAAATTCATGCAGCTAGCTTCATGGGTACCCTTCCTCCAGTTTGTTTGGTGTGGAGGAAGGAATGGAATTTATTTATACATGGTCAATTTTACAATGTTCTAGGTTTTCAAACATATTTTCTTGCACTCAAAAAAACAACAGCAGAAATTTTCACCGAGGACTCAATGTTCTAAACTTCAGCCATTTTTACATAATCTCACTGGTACACAGAGAAACTCTGGGCTTTTGTTTGTAATACTAAATAGTTTTCCTGCTAAAAACAAACTTCAAAAGCAGCTGATAGAGCAGTGTTTTTCCTTCCCTCAAGTCTCCTGAGTAAATTTACCGTTGGAAAAAGACCAGAGATGGCCTTATATGCAAACATCTCAAAGAGTTACACTATTGCTTTTTGCAACATTAATCTTCTTCAGCAAATTCTATATATTACATCTACTTGAAACAGAAATACATCCACATGAACTATACTAAACATAAATAGTTTCCTTATTCTTTTACAGGTAAGTCGCACTGCCCCTCTAAGTAACGTTTATGATTATACTTTTTTTGTTAATTATATTGGCAGTACAGCAAGTTCAGTTCATTCTCTTCAAACACATCACCAAAAATTTTTAATCAAAGTCCGAGCTTACTTAAACAGCCTGTTAAAAGTGTCACTCTTCTGCTTCCCTGTGCAACTGTGCTGATAGGAATTAGCTGCATATACTGAAGTTCAAGCACCAGGCACCTGAAATTGTTAAATTATACGTTTTTGGTGTAAGGAGTATACCCATCTAACACCCTTCATACAGCATGCTTCACAAAACACAGTCAGTCTTTCAAGTGCAACTTAGACAGAAGGTTTAGGAATACTGAGGTTATTGGCGTGCAGACAGTGGACCTGCAGCGCATTGAGTAACTTCTCAAAAAGTAGGGTTGACCAGGTATAAAGCCAAGCCAAAAAAAAAAAAAACAACAAACCCACCACAACAACAAAAAACCAACAAACCAAAACCACACAGTCCACACGTGACTACTTCAGTATGCAAGAAAACTGTTCTAAACAAAATACAAATCCAGACCTAACACCCTGGTACTTGAATTATGTGCAGATTTGCAAATTAAGATGATTACGCAACAATTATTTCTTATCAGTAAGCAGCAGGAGTTTCATACTTGGGGGAGGGTGAGGGGAAAATCCTCATGCTTTTTGCCTTATCTGCCAGCTATCCAATTGGCACATTAAAAAGACTTTTGTAACCATATTTTAACAATTTTGTTTCCTAATCAGTTCTGTTTCATTTGAATAATTAAAACCAAGAAATAAGATTGTAACTTCAAACATTCTCCTGCAATAAAAAAGTAAATGCTAACAAAAATCTTTTTCGTTTTCCATAGATGCGATGCATACGCATAAACATACAGAATTTACTTATAGCAACATTACGCATTTCAGAAATCTATAAAGTCTGCATTCACAGAGACAAAAAGATAATAATCACAATCTATTCAAAGTCAACACACATTACTAAAGCAGAGTGCCCTGACAGTTCATAGAAATAGCAATAAAATAACTATTACTGGAATTTTGCATAAAGCCAGTACATGCAGGAAAAATACTTCGTCTGTCAAAATCTACCCATTGGAATATGAATTTGAAATATCTCAAAACTTGATAAAGCTGAAAACTCTTTAAATGGTGATTAAGGTTTCCTAATTAACATGATAATGTCCATTTAAGATCCTTTCCCCCCTCTCTGACAAGACCAAAAATTTATTATCAAAATAAGCTATCATATACAGTCTCTGGTAGGTTACAATCGTGGGAGTATCATCAGTAGAGAAGAGCAGTTGACTGTAGCACCCATGCACATCTCCACCAGCCAAATGTGGTAAAGTTCCTATAAAACGTTTCAGCAAAATGACAAGCAGCCGTGCTAAAGAAGCTCTTTCCTAGCAGCTGGCAAAAAAAAAAAAAAAAAAAAAAAAAGTCATAGCTCCCCCACTGACCAACAGATAATTTTAAAGCTTTCTGCAGCATACATCAAATCTTAATTTATTAGATGAAATTAACATCTAGAGGCACCCTCCCCTTTACTTAAGCTTCCCTGAATTCCTTCTACTTTTCTTGCATCGAGCCCAGCATTCTGTCTTTAGCACAGACCAATACCTGCAAATCTGAGGAAAAGGGCACAGAGGGAAAAAACCAACCTTTGAACATTTGGTTAATTATACATCACCAAATAAAGTAAGAGGGACACACAAAGACACACAAAACACCCTGGGACAATCAGCACAGTACTTGATTACACAATTTCGGCAGCATCAATGCCAATTAGTATTGGCCACTGACCCCTAACTCAGCCTGGAATCCATCCACAGACCTTAACCCCATTAGGACTTTGTACATAACAGATGTGAAATCCCACAGTTGCACATTTATTTTTCTGCCTAGGCACCATGAGTTTTACCCAATTTAAATACTGAAGTAGCTAGGAAAAAAAAAGGGGTAAAATTACAAAGTTAATGTATAAATGTTATTATGGAATTTATTAAAGCATCTCCAACTATTTTCCTAAAAATTCCAGAGTTTAAGTTTGAGATAACTTGGCAAGTTAAAAACTAGACACAAAATGCTAACATTTTAATTTCAATTAAAAAGTGAAATCAGTGCAGTAGTTTTAGTTTTGACATGCAAACTGTAAAAATTAACTGCTAAAAACTGTAGTAGGCCAGTAGCTACTGAAAGGACTTAACCTATATAAAGAGGAAAAAAGCAAAGTATGCACCCTTTCAAACAGTTTAGTGCAGTGATTCCTGGAACACAAGATGTGTGTGTGTAATGCAGCTGCCATTTGAATGATTTAAACACCCAGATGCCTCAAAAACATTTTCCCTTTTTTATGGCTGAAGTGACGGTAACAATCCAACAAAGTTTCATTTCTGTATGTAGAAACAATGATTGCACACATATTTTCACCGTTGATTCTCGCTATACATCTTAAAGGGCTACAATTCCAAGTCCACTCAACACCTGCACAGGCAAAAGGGCATCTCAGTTATTTTTGCAATTGGTCCTTTGGAGACTCACGGATGACAAGCCTTGCTTAAACTGTTCACATTCCAGCAATCAGCTGGACAGACTGGGCAAATATCCAGGGCAAATTATTTTAAAATTTTTATTTGCTGTGTCAAGTTCTAACGCTGATTATGGTGAGGAGAAAGAAAATGTTGTTCTCTCCTTCTCTCCCAAACAAACAAAAAGAAAGCTAGGAAGTTCTCTTATTCCACAGATAAACAGAGGCTTCTCAAACTCACCTGGTGTTTACAGTAACCTGGGTGAAGACAAAGTTGAAGAGTCACAGCACGTGAAACAAGCCTTGGCAGGCACACCTAAGAAACAGAAAAGGTAGTTGCCTGCTATTAGCCATCCTGTTCACTGGAGAATCATGAAATGCATGTGACAGTTATGATTTAAAGGAAGGGTTGCTGTCACAGAATGTCTATGAAAATAAACAGCACAGAAATACAGCTTATGAATGCTTAGCTTAAATTAGTTCAGTATTTTAGGTATTTCTTTTCTACTTTCATTCAACTTAGCCTCCAGCCCACAATTCCCACCTCTATTTGTATTTCCATAGGTAACACTTTACTGTTTAAGAGATTTTCATGAAGCTCTTGCTACTTTGACATGGCAAGATTTACGCTGCAATCTGCTGCAGTTCATTAACATGAATTAAGCTATTAGAATGGCTCACATGAAGTCTGACAAGAACAGCACCTCATTCTGCAATCTTCCCAAATATTACCACGAATATGGTTTAATGACTTCCAGAAACTTAAGGATGTTATTATTTGAAACTATTGCACAGATGCAACATTGAAGAGAGACCATCAGGTATCATGGTTTGTCAGTTACATAATTATCAAATAGAATAGACACACAATTAACAATCTAGAAGCAGCTTTGGAAGCTCAGCAATTTTGTCTAAGGCCTGTTCTATGTTAAGAACAAGCAGCTTTAAAAAAAAAAAAAAATCCATGCACATAAGGAACTAGTCATTTTTCCATTCCACATCTAAACCCCCTCGCTCTCATCTGTGTCCATATTTAGCTCATGTCTCTATGCTGTTCCGGCCTAACTGAACATCTTTTAAAAAAAAAAAAAAAAGCGCCAATGGAAAGTTCTCCACCATTACACAGAGAAATATGAGCATTTGCTAGGATAAATTCTTTGTTAGCGTGCCTTACATTTCTATGTAAAAGGGCACATCGTTATTACTTAACAAACTCCTCAATCACTTCTTGTGTAATTTTGCAAAAGTAAATGGACTTTAACCAATCATCTGTCTATCCCACTGCTGTTATTAAAATATTAAGAGTTTGAAAAGATACTAACACCCCCTCTTACTCTTATACTATCACTATAGTACAGAGAAAGACTTGTACTATCAAGACTGCATTCCAACGACAAACACATGTGTTAGTTTTGTTTACTGAAGTCCAGTTTTACATATTTTAGCAAAGTAACATGGTTACAACAGAAGCCTGGAAATTCACAGTCTAACCTTAATTTTGCAGAAGTAAATGTAAATCTTAGAATTGACTTCAACTATGCCAGAAGCATGAAGAATTTTCATATGCAAAATTTGGATAGCGTGTATCCACACTTATCAAGTGATCTGACATATTTTGTTAAGTTACATGCAGATACTAAAGACCAGTACAACAACCATTCTAAGTAGGGAGCTTTTTTTAATTAGTATTTTTAATTGCATGTGTGTTTCCAACCATAAAGCATGAGGGACAGCTGTCATATGCAGAAGCATCAAATATTTTTTCAAAAAAGTATACCCCTAACCTGGAGCAATAAAGAGATATCAAAACTCAAAGTTGAACACTTAGATTTTTCTTCTTTGCCCTACTCTAAAGGCATGCACTAGGATGCTTGAAAAATTGCTCACTCCATCCACTCCATAACTAAGTTTACATAAAAGCCTCCTATATTCTGGAACGTGTCTCTGCTAGAAGGTTATTGACCCCCCTATGTTCAACCATCATGATGTTGCTACCACAGCCTAAAGCAGATGGTGGAATAACCAGTTTAGCTTACACTGGTAATGGGACACACTGGTCTAAGATGTCAGATCTTCACAAAGTTCATGTTTAAAAAAAACTTCTAAAAAAATAATAATTTCTAGCTAATTTGCTTTCACATGCAGGGAATATCATATGTAAATTTACAGAGATAAGCTAACTTAAACTATTTCTAAAACAAAATCTGCTACACTCATGCCCATGCGTCTCCAAAATCTTATGCTTAGGATATTTAGGAAAGTTGCTTGAACGACTACTATGAGCTCCTTCAGAATTTTTTCTAATCAAGTTTTCTATCTTGTGGCCCTATTTCAAATCAGAACAGAGGCAGGCATGCAGAGGGGCTGCTCTCCAGCCTGTCCTAAAGTTCAAGATATTCTCAAACCTAAAGGAGACAGAAAGGACAAAGCAGAAAATAAGATGAGGAGATGGAAGGAAGAAACAGACACCAGACCTCTCAGAAATAACCAACCTATTTGAATAAAAAGGAAACAAATTAAGCCAGGAAGGAAAAAACCACGCAAATTTTACACATATTTCACCTCATTATCTTTCAACCCAGTATCTTCTCAGCTGAATGGCCATGAAAAATAAGATCATTCTTTTAAACTTTCTTACTGTCTTTTTAGATAGATGCAGAATAATTCCCCCAGCCCAAATATGGGTCAAGGCAGGGTAGAAGAGGGGAGGAAGACCCTAGATACAATTACATTTTAAAGGTCATAAACTACTAAACATAGGGACTTGAAATAGAAAAAAATCCCAGAAGTATCAACATTGCCCTGTATGAATCAGCAAACTACAGTCATGCAGCCTGTAAAAATGTCCATGTCATACATTTCACTTAAATATAATTCAGAGGAACAGTAATATATAACTGTTTAAAGAACTCATGAACCATACATAATGCAGACACCAATACAGAAGACCTAACCAGTTCAGTTTTCTGAAGCATCACAGTAAGTAAAATAAAAACATAGTAAGATTAGCTAAATTATGGAGATTACACACAAGAACATAGGTTTAGCATTTCTGGACTGCAAAATTCACTGCTAGTCAAACACATGTATAACTTATACAATATAAAATGAGATGTCTTTAAGTACTCTGTCCTGTATGGAAAAAAAACAGAATATGCAGAAAGACTGAATTCCTGGAAGAATGTGTTAACAGGTTTGAACTGCTCCAACCATCTCCATCAGGTCCGGTGCTGAACAGTATTATGCAGCCAGGGAAATTGGCATTTTCCAAGGAATGATATTCAGTACCGAGAGAGAGAAATAAATAAATAAATAAATAAATAATTAGTTTGCCACTTTGCAATAGTTATTCACCTGACATTTTCTTTCACTACCTTAGTGGGCAGCAAGGGCAAGCTGGACTGCCTGCAGAAGAACAGAAAACAATCAAGAGAAGTCCGAAAAGGTGCCTTGCCAAAGATAGTTCTGTCTTTTACAAATAGCCTGAATTGTGATTACTAATAAAATATCTACTGAAGTAGATAACTATAAGTGATTTTTATTCCCATGAACATTTTCAAATAGAATCCATAGTATGACAAACACAGGATTTCAGAAGAAAAGCATCTGTCATGGTGACAGAGTAACGTTACTGTGCACTTCAGCCTAATCCTTCATCAGGGTACATGAGATCCAAATTAGTCTATATAGCAGCATTAAATTAAAAGATGCAGATTAGTTTAAAAGTAGCTACACGGTTTGTTAGACAAGTATGTTCCATGACCACATAATTTATTATTCTTAAAACACTATAAATGAACACAGGTGTCACACAATAAACATCTGTAGCACACCATTTCTATCTTCTTTGGCTCTAAGGAAAACAGAACATAAAAAAAGCCTGTGCCCAAATTCATTACATTTGGCAGAAAAATGAAATGCTAACAGAAGAATGACTAATGGCCATGCAGCAATTTTCCTTATAATACAAAACTTTTACTATTATTGATAACCTGCAGCATGTGTTGGAACAGTTTGCAAACTGTGTCTTATTTTACCCAGCCCCTGACCAGGGTTTACATGTTCTCTTCTCTGTGGTACTGCTGGCTATAGAGAATTTTGTTTTACAGTAGGGTTTTACTAGATGACTAGATTTTATTTCATCAGAAGTGCCCCTCTACCTCTTGACCTTATACTTCAAGTTTAGAAACTGAAGTCAGAATTCTGTATGAAAAAGGAGACCAACTGAGTCACTCCCATAAATCTATCCTGTGATTAAAATAAAAAAAACCAAAAGAGATTTCAAATTATTTGTCTTGTTATTAGAAGCATGAATTATCCAAGCAAAGGTGCAGAGAGAAAAATTCAACCAGCTTGCTATTTTATCTACAGTTAGTGATACAAGCACAAACTCAGAACACTTTTTACTCTCAAAAAAACTTTGCACCTATCTGGACACATATGGAAATACAAGACATTTCACTTAAACGTAAGAAAAAAAACTCTTTAGCGTGATGGTGTTTAAACACTGGAACAAGTAACCCAGAGAGGTCGTGGAGTCTCTGTCTTCGGAGATATTCAAAATCCAACTGGACAATGTCCTGAAGAACCTGTCCTAGTTGGCCCTGCTTTCAGCAAAGGGGTTGAACTACATGATTACCAGAGGTCCCTTTCAACCTCAACCGTTTTTTAAGAATCTCTGCTTCTGCCAAAGAAGACGACAAAAGAAAGGTTCAGGAAAAAACAACAGATCATTCGGATAATAACTGACATCTGCAAATCTTTCTTAAAGTCATCATCTCTATTTTATAGTTACCTTTACAGCCTACAGGAAATATCTGAACAATTTACACAACTCAGGAGTTAATGTGTCCTTGAACACAACTCTGCATGAAATTTTATCTACTACAAGCAAATAACTGCAAAGGAAACACTATGGAAAACAGCATTAAATAAGTCAAGAATTACTTCTCATAACTATTCTATTTGGAAATTAAAATAACTGACTGAAGTAGCAAGTCAAACTGTACTATTGATGACTGTCTCTGCTCAGATCAATTTCTCCTGAAAAGAGTCACAGGACTACTTCTTAAATGATCATTCCTATGGCACAGATGTCCTTCACTGGGAGTCAGCTGGGGAAGCCTCCAGCTTCACTTCCTGATACTAGTTCATATCTTAATGTAAGGGAACAAGCCTAAAGAAAATTAATGGAATCTAAAATTATTTTCCTGCTCAGACAAGTGTTTGAGTGAACACATTACCCTGATCTTTAAAGATTCTAAACTCACATCAAACTGCTTGGGAAATAGTCAAACAGTTCTGCCCCTCCTCATACAGAAAACAGAGAGTATCACATGAAGTTCTCAGGTAACAGGTTCAAAACAGAACAGAGGAATGACTTATTCTCACAACACATGAAGCATGGTGCTTATCACCAGAAAATATGGTAGATGCAAAAACCATACACGAGCACGAAAGTTTTTAAAAATTAAGTACATCCATGGAATAAAAATCCATACAAAACATCATCCCCACTGAGAGACTGGGAGAGCTGACCTATATGCTTGCCTAGAGAAGAGTGTAAGAGTAAAGCACCTGCTGTCAAATACTGCTTAGCTGTGGAAAACAAGCAGGACTTGAAACAATGGTCCTGTCACATACCAGGATCCCAGAGCTTTAGGCTTCAAGAGAGAATAGCAGATTAGCCCAGTATGGCTGTTGCTGTGAAGAATGGTCTTTGGGTTGCCAAAAAAAACCCCCCACCCAATTAAAAAACCAAAACCAACAGAAAGAAACTAAGACTATTGCTCCAGCACATCACTTCTCCAAGGGAGAGGTGAAACAGTGGTTTGAGATTGTGATACTATCCGTAAAACATTTAGCTCACTAATGCTGCCTGAGAAGATAATTTGCTTCCCCACATTTCATAGCCTTTTTTAAAAAACATCCAAAGGTGGTCTAAAGAAAGATCTTTTCCACCATTATTGTAATTAAAGCAGGATTGACTATTTTATTCAAATGACAAAAGGCTTCAAATGACTTATAAATGACTACTAATACAAAGCCGGAGAAAGTAACATGCAATTTCAGGAAAAAAAAAGATGCAGTATTTAGTTTTAAGTAGTTCAAATATGTATTAAGATATTGAGCCAAAGAAAAAAACAAAACAAAACAACCCCACAACCCTTTTTCGTCATCTCAAAACTGAAAATACTTCATGTCACTGTCAGTCACACAGCTCTCTACTCCAGAAAACAATCATGAAGAGCATACCACTAAACACAGTTCAGTGCTAGAGAGAATATAATATGCACGGGCAAAGAAGAGCAGTACTCATAATGTATCTCACAATCTGTTAATCCAGAACGCGTATCAACACAAATTACTGGAAACATGGGCTTTTGAAAGCTATTCAAGAAAACCCTGCTACCTTGCTCTAACCTAGCAACATAAGCAGGAACCCCAGCAAATCATAACTAGCATGGCTGGATACATGCTAACATAACTGTATCCTAGAACACTTAATCTTTTCAGTAATTATCACCACCACGAATAGTACAAAAAAAGCAACTGAATAACCACAAAAAGTACTGATTATTTGTACATGGAGTCCCAATGACCTTCCCTTCCTAAAGGATGTCCAGCTTTTTTTTTTTTTTTTTTTTTTTTTTTTACAGAAGATGAAAATTTCTTTTCTTTATGTTAGTTCCGTGTGCATACTATTCATTTCTTCAGACTGACACCGTAATTATGGTGAAGTTTCCTTCTCAAAAACAGGTTGTAGCAAGACTGTAAGCCCCCGTGAAATTATGCAGACTCATTATTTGGTGAAGATACAGCTTCAAAAAGCTTCCTATATTCCCAAAACATCACATCTATCATATTTTCTCTTAAAAGAAAAGAGTATGGTCCATGCTGAAAGAAAAGGAAATTTAGAAAGCAAAACATTAAGCAACCTCATAGAAGAGTGAATCTATCAACTGCACACAATTTTTCCTATCAAGAGTTTTTACACACTTGGGTGGGGGGAAACACCTACCCAAAACCTCGTTAAACCTTGAAAGCGATAGTGTATTTGAAGACAAATCTTGCTGAGTGCAGTCCTCTGCTACTATTCTGTTTGACCGCAATAGGTTACACAAAGTCAATATTCTGTGATCAGAACTGAACATTCATGTTGACAGACTCAGCAATACCAGTAAAGTATGGCTGCATGCATAAATAATCAAGTCATGCTTCCAAGCACCATGAAGAAAACAAAACAAAATAAACAAACAAACAAACAAAAAAAACAGGACTTTGTATTTTTCCTTCAAAAAATAAAACCAAGGTGTCCAGTATCTAACATGCCTATGGGTCACTGAAAAATTTTTTCTGAGAAAAATATCAACATTCCTCATCAACGTCAGACTTTGAATGGATACACATTAACTTTCAGCCACAATGAGAAACAAGAAATACTTCACAGGTATCTGACAGAACATCATTCTCTGTAAGACAGAGATGTGGGTACCTCAGAAATAAAGAGCTCTCCTGCAATGCTCACATACATTACAGAAAAACAAACGTGTCTCCTCTCACCCTGACACTGCATCCGCAGAGCAGAAGAGACTGCTCTGAATCTTGCAGACTTTATCTCACAGTGAAAAACATTCAATGCTGAAACCAGACAGAGGCAGTCTGGATTAAACAGATGGCACTCTATTTAGAACAGTTTCACTGTTAATAACATGATAATGGCATTCCTCCTGGAACTCTTCTCATGCGCTCCCAATATCCCTATAAAAAAAACCCTGAAACCCAGAAGCAGCTTTACATCAGGATATTAAAAAAAAAAAAGGCACTACAGCGTGTTCTAAAATTCTGCCACCATGATGCTATAAACCAGTGTTTGTTCTCATTCTTACAAGAGCATCAGAAATTAATATAATAGCGTTTGTATTCTGCTATAAAGAAACAGCATTATTGTATCATCTACAATTGAGGAATGATTTAAGCCTTTATAAGTCACTGACTGAGTAGTTAACTTTTACCGGTTTCTTTTCGGATGAAGGCGACTATGCACTCAACCTTGAGGAACATAAAAAAATAATTTAATTATCCAAAGATACTAACGCAATCGACACTTCATAATTACATAGCCACGGCATGCAAAACGCCTAGCTCCCCAGAGACAGGTACTCAATGCAACCAAGCAACCATCTCTCTCAAGAAGCAGCTGTCAAGAGAATTCTTAACTTTCGCTTACCTTTCAGTGCAGTTCCAGGATTTCAGGATGTCTCCCCACGTCTCCTACGGAAACAAACAGCGATGCTCTTTTAAGACATATCCACTGAAAACCAAAAGTCTGCTCCTGGTGCCAGTCGGGCTTGCGAGCACCTCCAATTTCCCCCACAACTTCTTCCCCTGACGAGGTGAACCCCGAGGGC
>NW_009204511.1:0-15516 GCF_000690835.1 Fulmarus glacialis
AATATATTATAATTACAATATACCACTTAATGTTGTTTTCAAACAAATAATAGAAGGCAAGAAAAAGATGTTCTTATTTTGGAGTTTCTTGTTTCAGCATGTATACATGGCTATTGCACACTGTTTTATTAGGGTTCCATCAAGGATGTTGCCAATTATCTCCTTTTCTGATGCTTCAGTGTGGTGCACAGCCATATTCCTGTCTCAGACCTCCCAGACAGAAATATCTGTGAATACAGTGTTATACACAGGTGGTCAATCCAGTGCTTGATCTACGCAATAGACGTTGTATCATACATTTGCAGTAAGTAAGTCCCACATTTACAGGATTCTTTCACTGCTACAGATCTACCAAGTAGTGTGTTCGAAGTAGTTTAACATTTCTAATGAGTGTAGGACAGACTACAAATGTGATATAAAGCTGTTGTGAACATGATGAGTGTGTCCTAAAAGTGGACAAGTGGAAAAAGATGACACCTTGGAGCTTGGATGCATATTTCCACTGGCTACAGAAATTAGAGCCAAGGTAATTTCACACAAAGATATAAATAACCATCAGGTGAAAAAAAAGTTCACCCTCCTGTGTTGTTTGCACTTCCGGAGACAGCTTGGATGCGACAGATTTCCTCTCCACTCTCAATACCTTGCTGGTTTGCTTCATCATTGTATTGTCCAGACAAAGTGTTAATGCCACCCACTACACCACTCTCTGAAAGATCTCAGATTTATCTTTTGCAGGTATCTCCAAAGTCAACCTTTCAGAGCTAGTGTTTACATGTCAAAATTGTTAAAAATAGAACACAACAATTTAAGAATAAAAAAGTGCCTTATACTACAATCATTTCTTCCTGGCAATGGCTGAACTATTTGGATTTTATCTTTCTCAAGGTCATGCACAGTCTAAGTTTGCCTAACTGTAGCAAGAAATGTAAAGCAGTCAAAAAGCAATAAATGACAAAGAAGACCTTTTAAGTTTGAAACACATTTGCAAATGCAGCTGTATCACGAAAACTGCAAAAACCCTCAACACATTCTTTTTCATGTTTAAATTAGATCCTGGAGGGAGAAATCAACAGCTCAGTAACATTGGATATTCAGAAACATTATTTATCTAGAAAGAGGCAGCCTCCTGAGCTGGTATAATGGGCAATGAGCTGATGGCAATAGTGAAAACTGCACATATTTGTAATATTATCAACAATTTCTATTCGATTTGTAGTTATCTAAAGAAAGATGAAGCAGGAAACTGGGAGACTGCAAGCCAGGACCAGAAACTATACTGACAATATTGTACAAACTTGGAAAACAAAGAGAATTCAGACTACCTTTCAATTGTATTCATTCATCATGGTTACGATTTGGCTCTTTACAACACCTGACACTTGCAAAGCATGTTCACACTGGTATATATTACACAGCTAAAAGCCAGCCCCAGTACTTCAGCTTGTGACAAGGCTGAGAATGCCTCCGTGGATGCTGGGAGTTCCCAGCACCGTGCAGGATTAGCCTTGGACAAAAAGCATAATTCTCTCCTGTGTGCCCAGTGCCTATTGATTACAAAAATTCAATTTTCTCTACAGTAGAAATGCAATGACTTACCACCTGAAAGGTCTGGGAGTAAAAGGTCTGCACTTGATTTTTTTTTTTTTATTGGATGAATACTTATTCATTAAATCAATAAACAACACACTTCCCTCCATCCCAAAATGTTAAATAGACTGGCCTGGTCAGCTGTAATAGCAACAAAAGTAATTTCAGCTGTGAACTATAATGATAAGATATAGTAAAGAAATTATATAACTGAAATACTGTATAATTTCCCAGGTTTTTTTTGCATCTATTAATTTTTTACTAGAAAACCATATCTCCCTTTACTGAAAAGACCCCAAGCTGTATTTGCTCTCTAAACCGCTGGCAGTAAATAAAAACTGAAAGGGTACTGAGTGGTCTCTTCTGCTTTTGGACTGCACAAAACAGCTGAGATAACTAGCCAATTATGTGGACGCAAAGATTTGTTTCTAGTGTTTCTAGAGTGATGAAATGTATTAATTCCCTGTCCTTCTACATATATATATTTTAAAAAAAAAGTAATTTACTAGGAATGAAAAAGAACAACTGTTTTGTGTTTCAGGCACAGTATATACAGTATACTTCACCATCCATTCAATATATACAGAGGTACTCATTTGTCACTTAAAATACCATGACCTTTTCTCAATCCCAAAAAGTCTCCAATGTGTTAACAAATGCCTTCTGATGATACTGTCTCTAGCATTTCATCCCCAAAGCTATCCAGTGTAAAAACACTCTTTGGCTTAAATATAAGTACCTCGGGCATCAGAGCACCTGGTGACCTGTTCAGCTTGGTTCTCCTTCTAAAATGTGGTCATAGTCGAATGCTAATCCCTTGTGGAGGTGGTCGGGCAAGTTGTGTGTGACTGGTTATGCTGTCTGGTGCTGCTTAGGGTGACCTTTTCCTGAAAATGCCAGCATGAGTCCCATGTTCAATGGGTGGGAGTTATATACATTTTCAGTCACTTCCATTCAAGCTGCTACAAATTTGTATCAAAATATGTTTGACAAAAAACTATGGACAATTACCTTTTTTTCTTATTTCCAGCTCTGACATATATACAAGGCATTTAAGAAGGAAACTAGCCACTTAAAAACATTGATGTGGAGGCTTAGTTTTTAAAGCTGTAAAACAAGTAAAAGGAGAAACTTTTTCTTTATTTTCTTATTATTTTTTTTCTTCAGTAGGTAAGCAATGGCTTTCATGGAGACAAAGAGGACCGGACCTGTTATAGCAAGGTAAGCTATGAGGACAGGATGTTCCCTAATTCTTTTTGTTTACCAGCTGGGCTTAGCCCTGAACGAGCAAGTAGGTGAAAAAGGACACACAGAGCCTCATTCTGCCTTGCCCTGCACATTGTATAATTCTTTACAGATGTTAAAAGTAACTGAGTCAGAGGAATTACTCTACAATATTTACAGACTCCTAAGGGCTCTGGTAGCTTGCAAGTCACCTGCTCTACCTTCCCTAGCTTTTCTGGCCATAGCTAAAGTGAAGATCACTGGCTGTCTCAGAGTACTTAAAATATCTCACTGTGATTAAAATACCTCAACATGGCCTGTATAAAAATCCCAAACAGAAATCTGTCTGCTTGATGAACAGTAGCAGATCATATGTGAAACATCCTCAGCTGCAATTGTTAAACTCTTGAAAGAAATAGTTTCCTCAGATGGCCTGGATTTTAAATCCCTCACCATTCATTAAACAGACCCAAATAGCGCAGGAAGCGTCTGAGAAGTTGCTACTTAACTTTAGTGGCAGCACAGTTGTTCAATAATGTGTAAATATTGCTCCTTTTTGTGAAGTGAGACGGAGCATTCTTTTTCTTCTGTGTGGAGGAGAGCTGACTGGTAACTTTGTGAGAGGTTATGGTTTCACAGCAAGCCCTGAGCCAGTTTAGCAGCTCGCCGTGCTGAAAGGCAAATTTCCAGCTCTCCCTTCCCATCTGCACTTCTCTCTGCTCCTGCCCTCTCACACCTGTCATCTCCCTTGAGGCTATACAAACCTTTTCTTTCCTAATTAACAATAGTAATTATTAGTGTGTATATCTCACATTTCCTCCTTACACCCTGGTGTACACTGAAAATGGGGTATGCTGGCTGTGCCGACTGGTGCAGGGGCCACAGCACACTGTACTGATGAACGAGGTAGCTGCAATCTACCATGCATAGCAGTTTATTCAGGGTCAACTAACTTTGTGAGCTCTTTGACAATAACTGCATTTCTACCAATGCCAACACCATGTTGTTTCCATCCATCTCAGACATCCCTACCAGCCTAACAGTCTCCGTACAAACCGCGCATGAGTAGTTCCTTGGTTGTGAAACTCGGATGCCAGGGTTCCTCCTCTGCTAGGGTTGATTAACCAGGTCCTTCTCTTAGGAACCTATTCAAGGCCCTAAGGGCCCTTCCTTTGGGAATCCTGCTTAAAGTATTGGTATTTCCCAGGAGTAACCGAGAGGGCAAAAAAGAGTGCATTTGATAACTTTCTTTCATGCAAAACTCAAAAATGTCCGTATTTTAAAATATGCATTTTATGTTACAAACTTTGTTCAGCAAATACTGAACAAAATGACAGTTGTGATGGCAAAAGAGTGACTGCATTAATTTCCATCCTGTTCTGAATGTGAACAGTCTCAGTTGCTTGCCTTTAGGTCTGACAGAAAGATCTTTCTAGGGAAGGTCTTGCAGAAACACGAGTTTCCCCTGCTTACGGCTGTAGGTACATACCAGAACAAAGTACCGCATGTTCAGAGAACAGTGACATAGCCGGACTCTGTGCTTATGTTTCATTATTGAGTTGCTAAAACCTCTATCTTCTCATCAAAGTAAACATATGTCATATGAAAAACTAATTTAATACAGAATACATTAATTGAGGTACTGATACAAACACAGTCCTTTTCCTTCTAAGTCTTTTTTTTTTTTTTTCATTCTTTAAAATTACATTCTAGGTAAAACAATATTAAAAAAAGGTATGTGAAAACTGTGATGAAATATTAAGATACTATGATAGCTGGTATTTTGTCTTCTTATCCGTTGAAATTTTATGAACTCCAATTAGTATCCATAAGCTATTAGATCATTTATTCTTTTGCTTTGATCTCCCTCTAGTGTTCAACAAAATAGGGTTAGCCAGGTATTAATGAATTATTAATGAACAGCTATTCTGGTTCCTCACATGTGCCCAAGACACTATATAATGTTATGTAGTTTTATTGCAATGTCACAAACTGGCATCAGACCTAAATAAATGTCTGTTGTATAAAAGTGTTCACTGCCATTTGTCTTGGAGATTTATTGCATCAGAATAATGAATATATGTCCCATATGATTTCAGTGTCTAGTACTTTCTTAGAACTAACTTCACACTGATAGACATAGAGACAGTACTATTTGAAAAAAACAGCAAACAGACAAAAAAAGGGAAGCGTATATGTATACAAGCTAAATACAGAAAAAATATTGTTGTATCTAAAGCCACACATGTACCAATTGGGCTAAATACTGGCAAAATGTTACTCACATGATTGTAGCTTCTAGTGGCTTCCCTATAAGCAGCATTTCCAGAGTGAATTTAGGCTGCAAATCACACTTGCTGAAATTTTAAATGTCATATATGTATGTGTACACTGAAGAGAATTCTATATACTAAGTTTTTTCCTGACTTTGGGAACTGTGTAAAAACAATTTTCTGACTGGATCAGAAACTGGACAGACTGGAGGTCTTGCAAAGAATACAGATGAAGAAAATCTGAAAGACAGGTTCATTTCTTATGGATACTTCTTTTTCTTTTCCCCTTAAGATCAACTTCGAAATAACACAATTACATGTTTGTTTTATGAATAAGGAAAAATGTCACTTTCAGGAGAGATTTCCTCATTCATATTTAAGCTTAGGTATATTCAGTATGCCATGATTTTGTTGCCAACAATAAAAACTGCAATAAAGCATGTAAGCTATGCAGAAACTTATTGGCCAGGGCTGCTTCTTTCTATACAACGCTAGTGTAGCTCCATTCAAAACGTGCACAGCCCTGGGTATTTCAGCAAAGATACTGAAAGCAAGAAAAGTAAAAGTGACTAAGAAAAGATGGAATGAGTTCTCAATATACTTCAAAAAAATCTTTGCAATAGCAGAGAGGAAAAGGAATTATTTAGGATGTTTATGAAGGATATGACAAGGGTCATTAAAATGACAGTGAGAAAAATAAATTAAAGCTGAAAAGTCAGGAAACGCTTTCTGATTGATTAACTCCTTGCAACAGTATCATTTTTCACATACAATTGCTGAGACTGCAAGCTATGCTGTTATCTCAAGTATCTGGAACTAAAAAAAATTGCATAAAGTATTAGAGGTTATATAAAAATACTTGTCTTGTCATGAGGCATAAACACAGAATGCCCACAAAGTCATTAGTGAAATAACCCTCTTCACATCAAGTTTGTGGACAACTTATTGAAAATGAGCAATCTATAGAGAGAAAAACTAGAACTTGTAGAAAATCAAGGGCTGTAAATGCACTAATGCACTAGTGCCTGGTGTTTTGCTTCCTTATCCAGTATTTGCACTTTGGAGGGGCCTTCCCACCAGTGCAGACAGCACGCTGTGCCCTGGGGAGGGGGAACTTTTACAAGTCATTTAATACACAGCTGTCAGGGAAGGGAATGAAATTCAGGGAAGGTTTCTGCTGTCTTTGCAGCTGGACAGTATATGTGATCATGAGTGTTGTTTGGTTTTTTTGAATCACATGGAGTCTCACTCCCCATAAAGCTGCTGTTGCTTTGTGAATTTGTGGTATGTTAAGAAATATAATTATTAGTCTATTGTAATTTGTAACAACATAATCTACCTAAGGAAAAAAAAACCCAACCATCTGCTGCTCCTGATGCAGAGAGTTGCTTTGGAAGTGATGTACTTACACCCTTCAGTCACATCCTTCACTCTAGTAGATTGGTCTCAATCCATTCGAGTGACTTGGTGAAAAGCTACAATGATCAATGCCTACTAAATATACGTTTCTTTATTAAGACTGTAGTAGGCTGATTCATGTTTTTTTTTAAACATTAGTTACTGTGCTCCAGACTTCATAGTCTGCTTTTATTACACTATTCTTTCTTATTTGCTTCCAGAATAAATTAATTTTAAGCTATGTATAGCTGTAACTTTCTACAAGGAATGAAAAATAATAGTGAATTTGAATACAGGACAAATAGTTCTCTGGGATCATTGTAAAAATCAATCAAGAGGCCTCCAAGTGACATTTCTGAGGCCACTGCTCTGTTCTTATTCTTTCCAGTAAATCACTAAGTTTGCCAGTAATAGTGCTATCACAGAAATGTTGTTATCAACAAGCATCAAGGAAATCTCCTGAACAAAAAAGCATTAACCATTTCTTGAAAAAGAAGTTCTGTGTTTCTGCTCTAAAGAAAGCAGCCCTCCTAGGTGTTTTTTTAGGAGCCACCATCTTTTTCTCTGGCCACGATTGCTCCAGTAGTTGCAAACAAAGCAATATTTAAAGCAGATGGAACTATTGGAATAATATTTTATATTTTTAAATGACAGAAAATGAGGGTGTGGATTTCTACTGCATTCACTGCTGTTTAAGTGCACTGCCTTGTAAACCCAGGTATGTCTTACTGAAAAAAAAATGCATGAAAGACACAGGATCTTCTTTCCTGAGAGCTACTTAAAAACACTACTGTGCTTTTTATCTTGCCACTGAGCAAATATGTTTACATCTCTTTACGCTAAAAAGGAAAAATAGTGAAAAGACAATGATTAAAAAATGAATTCAACAGATGGTTACTTTCTCTGGGAAACCTATAGGATGGGGCAATGATGAAGAAAACACCTCTTTGAGATGTGTCTTTTCAGAGCCATCTTCATGCCCATCTGTCTGGGAGGGAGAAATAATGAATAGGAAAAAAATGTGGAAAGAATCAAACCTAAATTCTGCAAGCTCATAAAAATCTGCTTGCGTTTGGAGTAGTGGCCACATAAAGCTTTAGTCTGGTTGCATGTCGGCATCCAGTGCTGGCACAGCTTCTGCTATAGGTAGAAGTAGCCAAAGTCTCATTGAAAAAGGTGTGCTGTCACCCAAACCCACCTCTGGAGAGGTGTGGGAGGTTTATGAAGATGCCCAAAATTGTATATTTGTGTGTGTGTGTGTGTGGCATCATTTGGCTTCTGCTTCTGGTCTAAAAAAGTAACAAGGAGAGTCGGAGGATAAATGTTAGTTCAGGTATCTACATCAACATGTGTTAAATATAGGCATTTACTCTGCCCCAGTTTTCCTTGTGGTCCTTCAAGGACAGAGACCTCTGCTGTCCTCTGCCTTCCTTTGCTGTGTGCTGCAGACTGACAGGATTAGATATCTAGGAGTATTGGCAGTTACAGTGGACCAAACCACAGAGTCTTCTGTTAGTTATACTCCTGAACTCTGTAATAATATCAGGTAGATCGATGGAATTGCTCAATATTTACACTAGAGTAAGTGAGAACAGAATTCGGTCTCCCTGCAGCAGAGTGAATGCTACAAAGCTGTACCTGGCAGGAGTAGCCTTCCTTGCATAATTCCCAGTCCAGATCCAGAAGAAGACTCATTGATGACCAGTTAGAAAGACTCTGAGAGATGTGTGACCTCTGGCTGATGCAGTGAAAAAAACGAGATGAAGCAGGCAAAGCAGTATCCAAAAGGTAAGAAACATTTCAGTGTAAGATTTCCTACTGTATAGCTTAACTTCTTCAGGTGGTAAAGGGGAAAATCTTACTCAAACTTCATAAAAGAGGCATAAAACCCCTGCCCAGATTTTGCTTTAGAAAAGAATGATTGTAAGATGAAAGATTTTAGGGAACATTAGAAATATGGCACTTCATTCCACAAATAACATTGCATCTTTCACTACATTCTGAGTTTTAGATAGATTTAGTAAACCCCCACTTACCTGCTAGGGAAACAACTTGTGAGTCAGTGTGTTGGTAACTCTGGGAGCGAGATTACTTATAAAGGAAATGAAGTTAACATAGTCTTTGCGTAAAGGAAAGACTGGAACATCTAAATCAAAGAGAAAGACAGTTGTCTCATTGGCATAACCTTGAATTAGGGTCACTTTAAAATAAATCATCCACTGTCTCTGAAAATATTTATAAGGAAAAAAAAAGAAAACATGCCCAGTCAAAGGGAAAATATTCTGTGTTTCAGCAGATCCTGATCTTTATAACCTCCCCTCCTAATATTTGGCAGACTGTAAATCAAGGAGTCTATTCACAAAAAGACGATGGTCTGTATTATAAATGGTGTTTAAACACTCAGGTAGATGGTCAAGATGTCATAGGATGTTCGCTGCCTATCAAGATGATTGTCACTGTGTTTGTTTTTCAATCTAAGACCTCTACTAAAGACACAGTTGGAGGCTGAACTGAAAAGTTAACGAGGTAGAGAGAACTTGTCAGCACCAAAGGCCAACTGTACTAGCCTGGATAAATTTAAGTGATCATTACAGAGAACTGTAATTCAGGTCATGAAGCTAAAAAATGTACTGAGGTTTAAAATAGTTCATGAAGAGGTGGTAGTGCCTATTACTGAAAGAAATAGGGGGGAATAGCATAAGTTAGTTACATTTGGGAAAGACTTCACATTTGGATCTATTAAATAGCGCTTAAATAGCAATGCCCAAAAGCAGAATCATATTCTTAACAGTATAAACTGAGAAAATTTATTTGCTTCCATGGAACCAAACAAAAGTTCAAGCCTACTACAGAAAGGGTGAACTTGGGCTGAGGAACTGAGGATTTAATTCATCTGTGTGCAGAAGGACTGGTGAAAACACAAACCCTCTGCAATTAGCAGTGTGACAGCTCCAGTGAGAGTCGTTTGGGTCCCTGGCACATAATAATTGGAGGGGAAAAGGCTTAGCAACACGTTCGAGGGGAGGGGACTTGAAGAAGAAAAACTTTAGAAAATGGAAGGAATGTTCACCATATTTGAATGACTTTCAGGTTTCCAAGGAGGAAAAACGTGCCTAACAGTATATTGCATGCACAAAAAAGTCTGAACCATAAGATGTAATAAACAATTAATACGGAAAAAAGTCTGTAAATTTGTGCTTACATTTTATTTTGGTTACAGAGAAAATAAACACACTGGAGGCAGACAGTCCTCTTCACTCAGTCTTTGGCAACAAATAAGTTTGGATCAAGTCTGAATTGAGAATGAAGTGAAGAGTCAGAATTCATAATAACAATGTTTAGGGTCATGTACAACACAAAAATTCAATTTTGAGTTTTATTTAAGTCTAGAAAGTCAGAAGGTACTTGCTGTCAACAAGAGAGTGGTATATTGATTTCATTGAATTCTGGTGATTTACGAGGTTATTAAAAAGAATTGGGAACATGATTTGCCCTATGATCATTTAATTATCTTAAAACTTTTGAGCGGAAGGGCAGAAGGCCCTCAGAGAAGTCTTCTTCAGGTTACATTAGCCTAACACTCTAGTATGTCTCTACTAATATCTTGGATATCTGTGTTCAGCTGTAATGTGAATGTTACTCCTACCAGGCCAACAGAGCTGGGGCTGTAGGTGTGCGAGGGACAACATGGTGCCTTTTGTTCTAACTGCAGCTAACAAAACTTTCAGCCTCCAGGAGGCACGTTAAGTACAAAGCTGCCGCAGTAAAAGAGCTTGAGCTGCATTTACTGTACTTTTGACCAGCTCTCTGCTGCTCAGCAGAGACGTATGATGCTATGAGTAAACGCGTGGTGAATGTTTGAGGAAGCACAATGGTACAAAATAGGAAGGCTAGTATTCAGAGGTTTATTCTGGAAGGTACTGTAAGCATTTAGAGAGGGGATCAGAGGTGAAAAATAAATTAAAATGCCAACAAACCACCTACCTAAGCACAAAACACTATAATTTCAGGCAGATCAGTTTTTCTAAAGTTAATGCATTAATTTTCTGTTTTGTTTTGTGAAGGGAAGGTATGTAAAGATGAAAGGACATGTCAGAGAGGGACCAAGAGTTATTCAATATTTTTTTGAATAAATATTACTGTGTAAACCAGATGTACTATAATGAATTACAATGAAAAAGCAGCTAGAATTGCACATCATAAATAAAAAAATGAATCCCTGTTATCACACTGCATAAAATTTATTTCTATTTATTGAGCCATGAAATCAGTAGAGAATTCTAGTTTGAAGATTGAAAATGCCACATAATTAGAGGACATTATCACCTGACAAACTTTTTACAATGATTTTACCAGTTTTGCGCTTACAAAACTATAGCTAATTTAATATTCATATTGTGTATGTTTTCATCCCACTGTGTTTCAATTCTGAAGAACACACCAGGAAATAAAGAGTATTTTCACAACATGTGAAGAGAGAAAGAGATCTAGAAATTGTAGCAGTAGAGAGCTCTGTAAATAGTCCAGGCTTTCAAGAAGGAGCCATGATCAGTAAAGTTGACTAGAAGAGGAGTGCACGCAAACTGGGACCTCAGATGGGCCAAGAAAAACACAAATGCTCTTTCCACAGTATACAAAATTTTTGCATCCAGTAGACAGGGAAAAAATCAACTGTAGCTTATTAGCTGTATTAAATACTTACTAAAGTCTCAGATTCTGTAGCCATTACCTTTAGCAAAACAAGTAAGCGAAAGTCAACTGTCTTCATCAGTGGATTTAGCCTGCCATTTGATTTTTGCTTAAAAATAGACCTGTTAGGTCAGATTTTCATTCCACACCGTTCTCAGCATGCTATGCAAACTTACAGCTTTGCAGAAAAGGCAACTATTAGGCTACTCTGTCATCAGAAAGCAAAAAATAGTCTTTTAGGGACAGATGGCTAAAGAAGACATTAGCAGGAGAAGAGGTTTTCCTTAGGCAGAAGACAGCCTAATCATGATAGTCTGGTAAATCAAGAATATGTGAATATTTGCAATTTTATTACTAATAATCCAATATTTGCACAAAGGTGTTACTTGTTCTTTTTCAGTGATTTGGCAAATATGGAGTATGATAGAAAATTAAGTTTTAGGGGATTTCTGGAGGCACACTGGTGATGAATTCATCCCTGAGGCAGTGCCATATGGTCAAATAAATCTCCAACAAGAAAGGATTCAGCCAACTTTTTCAGATGTTAGCATGTTTTATCTTGCACACTGAAATATAGCAAATGTGATGATAAGAGCTGGTATTAAAATGCCAGTAGAGAAGTTTTTGGATGAATTTGGGGTAGATAGAGAAGCCCAAGGTGCAACACTAGTATACTTCTGTCTCCAGCCATCACCTCTTGCTTGGTTCCCAGGACCTCACTGCTGAACGCTGTTGAGCATAAATGCATGGTTATGGTGCCAAACCCCTGGGAAGCGTGACTTGTCATTAATCAAAAATACTTGCAGTAATATGAAAGGTAGTGCTGTTATTTTCTTGCACTAAGTAGTTGTATCTAGTGTACTGGAGCGAGGGGAAAAGAAGGAGGAGAGCTGGAGACTTCCCAGCGGGTGTGCCCTTGCTTGATGAGGCATGGGAAAGGGCAAAGCCATGAACCAGAAGCCTGCAAGGGGGGTGGGGGTGGCATGACACCCTCTCCAGGGCAGGCTGGAAAGAGTAATAAAAGAAGGGGGGAGGAGGTAAGGATGGCTATGTGACCATGATCTCGTTCAGACTTCTTTAAAATGGAGACCTAGTTTCCTGGTCCTCTTCTGTTCCTCTGAGGTTAAGAGCAGTCACTCTCTGGCATCAGCCCGTGTGGAGAGCTGCAGCTAATTTTGTCAGCCCAAATGTCACAAGAGTGCGCTGTCGATCTAAATGGCTTTTCATTTCAGATGCTTGATGTGTATACTAATGCAAATACTTGCAATAGAACTTTGTTTGCCCACTTCAATTTTTCTAAAAGGATTTGTATATGAAATTTTGTTAAAGCCTGCAATACCATAATTAAGGAGTGCATTAGACTCAGTACACGTAAGGGTTAACTGCAGTTGCATGGTCTACTTTAATGTTAACATTTACTAATTTTTAAATACTTGGATTTGTTATTTTTGTGTTAGGTTGTTGCAAGTGTTTTAGCTATAATATTGCTATTCAACGTGAAATATTAGAAAAGTTTTAAAAGGAAAAACTGGCATTGCTTTTGCCCTGAGAGACGGTTTTCACGCACATAGTGTAGTGGTCAGGCACCATTGCTCAGATACTGGTATTCAAGGTGACTGAAACATTTTCTATAGATGTTCAGTACATTCAATCAATAGTATGTTAGAAGAATTTAGTAATCTTGTAAAAAGTACATTAATTTCTTCAAAAGTGCAAATGAGAACGGTCAAAAGGATTATATGTTTTTTAAGTGTGATTGGCTATCTAGGATCATCCTCCTTTTTTTCTTTCCTAACTACTGTTTGTTTTCCCTGCGTTCCCTCTTTATGGAGCTTTTGGGGGACATTATAACCAAAGAAAACTTATAGGAGGCATTTGTTAAGTATTTTCCACATGATTATCCATTATCAAAATTACTACATAATTATTTTCACCTTCAAAAAGCAAGTACTGTGATGTAAAACAACAGGCTTCTCAATTCATGAATTTATTTCTATCAAGAACTTTATTCCCATGATTCTCTCCTATTTCTTTAAATACCTGCACTTTATTTTTGCTTTTTCTTACTATTTTTGCTTTTGGAGTACTGGCATCAAAATAATTGATTTTCATGTAGTTTTCAATGAAAACTATTTTCATTGATATAATTGCCTTTAAAAAATAAACATATCCTTAATTTTACATTACACTTAGATAAATGACAACATTTGTATGTAGATTGGGATCATTATACTTGTTAAAAAGTATCTAGAAATATGGTAAAGAACTTAAAGATATTCAGTATTATATGAACTTAAAAACAATAAAGCCTTCAAGATACATACAATTTAGGTTTTTTTTGGCAGGTCTAGTCTTTCAAAGTTTAGGAGGAGCCAATACTTTAGAAGGGAAGTATCTAGGACTTTGCATTCTCCTCTTCCAGAACCTCCTACAAGGTAGGAGTACTTTCCTTTTCTCCTTCTAGGCTTGTTTATGATAAGCATTGCTAATGGCAGACTGTGACACAGGTCAGGTAGCTTTTGACCTGAAGTCTTCTTTGGGATAGCTCACTTCTCTTATCATTCACTGTCTGATGGGGAAGCTGTGTTTTATTGCTTAATTGTAAAACATACATCACATTAAGGACAGCAAAACGACTTTTCACGGAAGGGGATAATCTGTTGAGTGGGTCTTCTAGTTTGCTATCGACAAGCAGAAATTTCATGTTTAGTTAGCGCAGTTAATTTAAAAAAAAAACTCATAAACTTCCAAATAATTTGCATAGGATCATTATCAATGCAACAGGAGAATTTTCTTGATCTGAAATTTAATACTATATTTGACTTTTTATTTCTCATTTAAAAAAAATCTCTAAAGAAACCTGAATGTCTAAATAAAGTTTTATGACTTCGTTCTTTCTCTCTAGGTAGGTAGGAGAAGAAATATTAATGCCTTTTACACTAATTAAATCTAACAAATAAAAATATGCAAAGGAATAAGGTAATGACAGGGATAAGTATCACTAAAAGACTCTACACTTCCAAGACAGTAAAATAATTTGTCAATTTATTGAAATTTCTAGCTGATGATTCAGAGATTCAGGAGTGGCTTTAGCTGTTTTGCTTTTCTTCTTTCTTATTTTGCTCTCAGAAAAATCTTGAGCCCCGGGGCCCTCAGTGGGACTGTCTGAGGGCAAAAGCAGCAGTATGTCTGTCATTGGTAGTGAGCAGGACGCAGGAAGGGTGAAGAGTGTAATCCTTTGATAAAGCAGGTTGAAGTTCTCCTTTTATTTTTCCTGCTTCCTTTTCCTTTTGTGCAGAGGGCTGGTGATGGAGCATGTGAAGACTTCATGTCAGGCTGAGACAACATCCCTACAATCCTAGCTTTGCAACTGCAATTAACCTGACCACCTGTACTACCTTTTGTACTATAAAATGCTGATTTATCTTTATACTGGAAGCATTGACAATAGAGTTAAGCTGAATGGGAGGGACAATATTAGAGAAAGGAATACCGCAATTTAAAGCATGAACCTCTTAAAACACCTCTAATGCAGTGACTGCATAAGTAGAGAAGGGTTCACTGGGATGTCAAAGACAGCCCATGCAATTTTTGTATCACTTAAATCCAAAAGACAGACAGGTGAAGGTTCTGTTACTGCTGAAATGTGTTCATTTAATTTTTCTGGTGACCATTACATATCATTACCCAATAAAAACAAAAACATTGTCCAAATGCATATTTAAGAACAATTTATCTGGTTAGTCTCTAAATGCATTGATATCTGTTGGGTCTCTTTTTTTGACTTGGACTTTTAGAATCATTTAGGTTGGAAAAGACCTTTAAGAACATCGAGTCCAACTGTAGACCTAACACTGCCAAGTCCACCACCAAACCATGTCCCTAAGCAACACATCTACACATCTTTTAAATACCTCCAGGGATGGTGACTCAACTGCTTCCCTTGGCAGCCTGTTCCAACGCTTGACAACCCTTTCAGCGAAGAAATTTTTCCTAATATCCAATCTAAACCTCCCCTGGCACAACTTGAGGCCATTTCCTCTTGTCCTATCTTTTGTTACTTGGGAAAAGAGACTAACACCCACCTCGCTACAACCTCCTTTCAGCAATAAGGTCTCCCCTCAGCCTCATTTTCTTCAGGCTAAACAACCCCAGTTCCCTCAGTTGCTCCTCACAGGATTTTTGCTCTAGACCCTTCATCAGCTTTGTTGCCCTTCTTTGGACCTCAATGTCTTTCTTGTAGTTGAGGGGCCCAAAACTGAACACAGTATTTGAAGTGCATCCTCACCAGTGCGGAGCACAGGGAGAAAATAATTTCCCTAGTCCTGCTGGCCACACTATT
>NW_009204512.1:0-19509 GCF_000690835.1 Fulmarus glacialis
GATGGAGAGTGGCTTGGCAAGCTCCTTTAAACTCTCTGCAGCCCTCTGATTCTGGATCCTCCTGGCCTGATCAGAAAAGGCCATTCTCACTTGCAGGTTCATTTATGGTCAGAGAATTGGACTGTAGGCTTCTTAATTGGGAAATAATCCAGTGTGCTGTGAAACTGGCTTTACCTTGGGACAGTGAGCTATCTAAAGCAATTGCCCATGCAGGGAGGCCAGTGCCTACTTTCCAATTATCCAAATATTTATTGCAACTTTTTAAACATCTCCTAATGTGAACATCAAGATTGCTAATATGGGGGGCGGGATGGGGGGGACGGGTCATGGACAATATGGCATGGTTTGTTGGACAGGACTGTGGAAATTTCCTACTTACAGAGAGAGAAGCTTAAATTTAGAAGGCATGTCAGTCCCATGGAGGATTTTTCTTTGTGGGTGCGGATAACTTTCCCACCGAGGAAAGCTATCCAAATGAGCAGCTGTGCATATTTGATCACAGTTTTCCAAGCAGTGACAGCACTGATTATTGTATTGATAATAACCAGCTCCAGTCGTCCTTCCATTAGCTGACTGGGCTGGCGTAAGCCTGCTACATGGGGCAGGGCGGAGGAGGACCTGACTTTTCTTTGCGCAGAGTTAGCTAAGTGCCTGACTTAGAAAATCTGATTCGAGAAGGGTTTTCTTAACTCAGTGCAATACTATGCGAATTTGTGCGTAGGAAGGTAGCAGTGCTGCCCAGGAATGTGATGCAAACGACTCTAGTTTGGGGTGAGGCTGGGGCTGTCTCAGCTGCCCCTGCAGCACGGCAGCTGCTGCGGTTGCACGTGTTGGGGCGAGTCTCGCCATGGCAGACCCTGCTGAGCTGGGGGCACTGTGCTTGCGGCAGGCTTTACCTGCCGGTGGCTGCAACGCCCTGACAAAAATACTTGCAAGTCCCTCGCGACAGATGGCTTTGGCACTTTGGGTTGGGACAAAATGTCTGTCCTACCAGCGCTGCGCTGGCCTCCGCATTGCTGCCGGATGGATGTTTGAAGCGCTGCTGTGCAGGAGGCGGGTGGTTGTCTCACACAGTGGCTGAGAAGTGCCTTGTGCCCCAGAAACCATTAGGCACTCATTCTTAGAGAAGAAATCATTATGTCTTATTATAGTATGTACCTTGGGGACAGTATGGGCCACTGCATCTATGTAGGTCAGAACAGTTTAATTTGGATATGCAAGTGTTCTTTAAGAGGTTGAAAATCCTATTTAAAATTGTTTTAGTAAGCAGTCATCTTGATGTAACTTTGCAGTTCTAGGTTTTACGAAGCTGTGGTATTAGCCAGTGTTTCCTTCTGTCATGTATGTCCAGTGCTCTGGTTGTGATTCAAAGAATGTGAGGAACCAAAGCATGGCATGGCAATTTAATTCCCATCTGAGGACTGGGCTGGGTGCATTTTGGCAGTCTCTGAGGAAAACAGCATTTGTGCAATTGCAGATAGATGTAAACAGATAGAAGTGGGTGGTTCTAGTCAATAAAAAGAAATAGTGGGACTTGGACCTGTAGCAGCTATATCATCCTGATGTTGTCCAGCTCCAGCAAATGGGTTTGGAAACAGACTTCTGAATGTTTATTTAAGAGATGTGGAGCTGCATGGGCATCCATCGCACCATCCTATGTATGTTCACATTAAGAAAAATAGTTTGCATTTAATACCGACTTTGAAAATTGTTGAAAAGAGTCTCATTTCCTGGCTCTGTTCACCGGGCTGCTCTTACCCGGCTTGTTCTGTTGGATCCTGCTTATGCCAGCTGGAAACCAAATGTCTGCTGCAACTTACAGAAAGAGTAATTGGCTTGGAACCTACTACCTGAAACAGTGAAAAATGGACAAGTCCTGCTGCACTGGGCTCTGGATTTGTGGCTGTTGCCAATAGCTCCTTCTTGAAAAGAGCACCATGGGGAATTGGCCTGGGTACAATGCTTGGACACCTATCAAAGTTTACCCTCCTCCCCCACTTAGACTCTTTTCACTCATCCACCATTAGTATCTGCCCTCCCCACAGTCCTCCATTCTTCCAAACCCAAAGTGTTGCTCGCTGAAATGTGATTGTTGATTCCTTATTTCCACTTTCTGAAATGTTTTTCTCCCTTTATGAACGTGAATCGAAATGCTGCACAATGCCCCCACATCATGCATTATCTCTGCTGCTTAATGCATACGCCATACACATGAGGTGATTGTTACTGCTCCAGTAGGTGAAATTGTGACAAGTGGAAAATGCTGTGAAGTGCCAAAATGTACATTAGCATTAACCATCTGGAAAGTGTACTCTTCTCCAAGGATTATGATTCTTTGCATGTTTTATTGCTACTGTAAAGATGATTTCCTAAGGAAAACTGTTTCAGAATAGCCATTTCCCTAGTGTTGCCACATTTAATGAAATCTGAGGACTTGAAAATCAATTCCAAGTAATACTCATCTTCCTCCTGGGGGTGATGTTTTAAGAACTGGCCTTGCATAACAGCCTACCTCACACATTTGGTGAGGGATCATGGTGAGTGACAGCAGGTGGAAAAGATAAACCCCAGCTCCTGTGTGGTGCGTGAGGGCTCCTCACACCATTGTTGTATCAACAGGAGTCATTCATCTGAGCTTCCCATCAGGAAATGCACAAATGCAAAATAAGTTTATATTGCCTAGCAGGTATTTAAATCAATTATATCCTACAAAGGCTGATGTAATGGTGAGAGATTAAAAAACAAACCAAAAGCCAACAGCCCCTTTGTGGCACTGAAGGCACAGCATGGGCGAAACACAGCATACACCTGGGAAACAATTGCCCATGACTCTGACATGCAGAGTACTGGTAGAAGACCAGCACTCCCTGAATGCTGACATCAGTATATGAAGCTTTCTTACTGCTTAGCATTTTGAGGAAAAATGACATGTATCCATAGCGGGTGGCTCACTGTTTCATGCTGAAACATCTCCTACCCTCAAAGTCACTGTTGGACTGACAAAGCTTATCATGATCCTTCCATATACCAACACCTTCTTGCACTGTTGGAAAATCAGAGTAAGCTAATTTCAGTGTTACTATCTACCAGATCTCCAGCCCTGCTCTGTGTGTGTGTGATGGCATACCAGGAGTGTCTTCTACTACAACCCAAGTCCAAAAGTGAAGCATCCACTGCGCTTGAAAGAATTGATAAACCAAACATCACACTCTACGTTTATTTTCTGCTAAAAGGCTCTGTTACCATCTTGTCTCTAAAAACAGAACATCAAATCTTTGGAAAAAAAGATAAATTTGGCTGTAGACAATCCATGCCATGGAAAGCTCCCACAAATGCTTAAATAGCTAAGTCATAACAAATGAATGTGCCTTTTGCATGACAGCTCAATCATTCATTAATGTGGTTATACCATTCTGCATCATATTTAAGCAAGCAAACTTGGTATTCAGCAAATTATTGCCAACTCCACCAGAAATCTGTTTTCTGGGCTTAATACGAAACCTGCTTGAAGTCTGAACTCATCATTTCTATTAGCTTCTGTGAAGGCAGAAAGTCATGTCTTCTGTAGTGGTGATAGATGGAATTAGCACTGATGGCGGAAATGAATCATGCTGCTTGAGGTTGGCTGACTCTTGGTGATGATGTAGTTGACCATTTGGCAATGTACTCAACATGCTCTGTGCCCCCAAACCAAACAGAATTACCTGGGCAAAGCTGTTTAGCCCAATACATGGAAATAGAGCTCCCAAAAAGTGGAAGTAGCTTTTCAGTAGACGTATTCACAGCTGCAGCTGTGGCTAAGCTTTGTCACTAGGCTGAATGTTCTGTGTTTTTTTTTTTAATTCAGAAAGCTTGATGCTTTTCCACAGCCAGGTTAAGCTATCAATGTTCCCCATAACAGATTATTTCTGATCCCATGCCACTCACTCCCATGCTTACTCTGGATAAGCATTAAGAAACTAATCCAGGTTAAAACTAACTAATTTGGCCAAAAAACCAACCTTTACTATAGGTCAGTACCCAATACAATCTGCTGAGCAGCCAAATCACTGTCAGTGCTAGCATGGACTGTGAGAGTAAGTAGATGGCACCAGCCCCAATCAGTTTTACTGGTATGCCTCTGAAGTACTTCTACTAATCATTGGCAGAGCCAGGACATAATTTTCAATAAGCTTTAATGTCACAGTCACCGTATATGGATCTACAGTCAGGACTACATCATTATTATTCAGGACGCTAAATACAATTAAATATTTGTCAATTTATTTATTGAGTAGTGCACATTTTTAAATAATTCATAGCTGATTTAATAAGTTAAGTGATGAGGTGCACGTGTATGAGCAGTTTGCTTCATGTCATCAATTCAGTGAAAGTAAATGGGTTTTCTTTTTCTGAAATACTGAAGAGCACATGCAACTCTTCTCCATAACATAAACTTTTAAAATACCGTTTTAATATCTGCCAATATTGCATAAAGTAGGACATCTATCAAGAGTGAGAAAGATGTTTTGCTGTGTTTTGTCTGGGCATGCGTTTTGCTGATTTTCAAGGAATCTAGCCAGAGCTATACATTCACAGTGGCGATTCAAGAAATATGGCTTGCACTTTGAGAGTGTTATTTGCTCAAGTTCACAGTAACTTCCAGTTATGTTGGCTTATTGCATCTATGCACAGAGATCGCTCCTAATCACCTAACAGCAAACATTGAAAGAACCATTTAAAATTTACCTATTGCTACTTTGATGCACAGATTTTTGCCAGCAAGAAATGGTTAAATTTTCATTACATCTCCTTCTGGGGAATCTTGCTCACTGCTTGGCAATTACCTCACTCAGTATCTCTTAGCTTCCCAGTGGCACACATTGCATGTGCCATCAGTCTCAGGCAGGCGAACTTCTTCAGAAATAAGGTAGTGCTGGGCTGATTATCATTTTTACATCTTCTTACCGTTAGTGGAATAGTTTTATAGGGAAGTTGGCTGCAACCAGCATGTTTTTATAGACTTAATACAAAAGAAGCCTCAAACTCTCATCCCAAATACTGAGCCTATAATGTCTTTTATTCTGAAAGTGTTTTGTGTCCTGATGTAACTGATTGTGTTCATGGAATTGCATTACCACTAAATCTGCAATTTAGTCCAGATTTCATCATTCTATGTTAACAACTGTTTTTAAAGAATAAGAAAATGTTAAAGAGTAAATACTGCATAATATAATAATAATAATATGCATAATTGTGCACAGTCTTCTGTGATTAGCTGTGATCATAGAAAAAGCGATATGGAATAAGGAATGGGAATTTTACTGTTGAAATTCAAATAAATGCAATATTCCCAAACTGCAGAATCCAGGATCACAATCAGTATGAAATCCTCACCAAAAGCTTTTGATCTGTGGGAATGTGTACTACCCAGGTCTCTTCTATTAAACTGTTTTCACAAATATAAAAACCTAATAAACTTTCTTTGGCAAACCCTATACTGCTTCCTACTAGTTTCAGAAGGGGACATAGTACTTTTTAAATTTTTTTTAAGGCATATAGAGAAAGTACAGTCAATTCATGAAATCTTTTGAGTGGCATGCATAGAGATCTTCATAGAAGATAGAGATTCGGAAATACAATAAAGTGCTGAAGATGTATAGAATCCTTATGAAGCTCAAAAATCACTTTCCATTCTCTAGGAAGGGGCCCTATTCACATGCCTACACACAAAATACAAATAGCTTTAAAAATTAGTCTTTGAAAGTTAGTCTTGTATTTAATTGACTCTATCCGCACCCCCCCCCAAAAAAAAAAAAAGAGACATGGAATACTGAAATCGGAATAATTGTGTTGTGATGAAACATGTATTGTACTTGGTAAGAATATGTCATTATGTAGACAGAGCAAGATTTCCTAACAACTTAATTTTCTGGATCTGAAGGATGGGGTTTTTCTGGTATGTCAAATCATGGCAGAGTGCAGCGCTACTTGGGACCAAGACTATGTTCAGAGACTTGGTTGCTAATGCAGCACCTTCTCATTTAAAAATTAGAAAAGGCACAAAAGGGATGAATTGATTCATACAACTGCTTTAGGCAGCTCAACAGACTAAAGACTTAAATATAAACAGGCTGGCTCCTTCTTTAAGAGGTCAAAACCCTTTATTTTTATAGATGGTTATATTAAAACATCTGCTCTTCAAGACACACCTTTGTAGACAGTACTAAGCTTCTATAACCTGAACAATTAAAGAAAAGAACCCTCTAGTTGATTGATATCTTATGGCTTTATCTTGATCTTTCTTTCCCTTTAGAACTATCTTTTTTCCTCAACTGGCAATTGCAAGAACTTGCCATGAGCTAAAGAATTCATTATCAGTCTTTAAAACAATTTAGGGTGAAGTTTAAAGTAGTAAATTAGTGCTTAAGGAATTAACTTTGAGAGTGTCAAATATAAAAATTGAGTCAAATACAGAGTAGACAATATTGTGCCTTGCAGGTATGTTTAGTGCAGATGTACATATTATGATGATTACTTGTACAATTAAGTCTGCTACTGATCACCACAGTAATCTACATCACAACCAAGAAAGTAACACCAGTTGCAGCCAAAAGGAAAGAAATCCTGTATATGAAGGTTTCCAATGTATTTTTTAAGAAACCTTCCCTCGACGATCCTTGCAGAAGCCCCTGGTATACACATTAAATCAATGTAACAAAACTGCCAACAAAATTATGGTTTAATCCACTTGGCACAAAAGGGTCAAGTGGCATGGAAAAAGCTCACGCCTGCAAATTACTTATTGACACTAATAGGTTACTCTTCAGAGAATTTTCACCACAAATTTGTCCGTAGGTTGCAAATGTTTTTCTAATGCAAATGTAACTTATGAAAAAGAAAAAGGGTAGGCCACCAACTGAAAGAAAACATTTATTGAATCAAAGTCAATACTTTCCTTTTAATATCTACAAGCCAACACTGAACTGACTTTATTTAAGAATGAACACAATGTACAAAAAAAGTATGTCTGTTATAAAAATATGTCAATTTTTTTTTTTCCTGGCTATTGAGCTGAAAACATTTTGACAAGTGCAAGATAGGTTTGGCAAGCAAATTTAAGCCGCTATTACCAATGACAAAGTTCAAATGATTTTGTACTAATAGTATATTTAAGACTCATTGATAAAGTGGCATTGGAAATGTTGACCCCTAAAAAAAATATATCACTGCACTGCCATGTGTTTACGCACCCAGACAATTGAATATCTTGATCTTTTGTCGTCACGAATCAGTACCTTTATCAGTGAAGACTATCCAACCTAATTCGAACTATTCAACCAGATAACTGACTCCTACCACTGGAATACAACTTAGGGAAGGCAAACTACCTCCATGGCCCTGTATTTTATGTGTTGTTTGCAAAGTGAGAGAGTAGGTAGGTTCATACATGTTTAAATCAACCTGACAGCTGTTGCAATGTGAAATCAGGGAAAGGATGGAAAAAGAATAAAGAATCATTTATGACAGCAATCTATATTTATGAACACGTGTGTTTACATATAAAAATGGATCTGACTAGGCTCAGTTATGCCTTATTTGTTTGGATGGGTTTTTTCACATAAAAATTTAACTCAACCAGGACTCAAATCATTGACTTCTCTCAAACCACCAACAAGGAAGGAAAAAAGGGACCATTTACAGAGATAATCTGAAAACAGTGCAATATTAAAATACCATTTCACAACGTGTGAAAGAAACATGCTTTGGAACCTGAGCAAAAGGCGTTTTACTGACTTAGTAAAAAGTCACCCTGTACGTTGTTTTCATTGGCACCTGTTCTGCCAGATTAGTATGTTGCTCTTAGCAACTTTCATGGCCCCTAAATATTTAGTACACAGAAACTGCCAACTACTTAGAGAGGTCTACTAAACTTTTCAGCTAATATTGCAGGCAGTCTGACATGCTGCTGGAAATGACCATACAGCCTAAAATTAAGAAAAATTGTAGAAAGAAAAAGAAGCAGCCAAATGTGATGCTTTTCTTTTTTAAATAGACTAAAGCGCTTCCACAACACTTAGATACGGTACTACACTGGTTTACAGTCTCAAGGTCAGCTCTTTCAAAATAAATATACTCAACATTTACAACAAATGCCTCATGAATGCAAGCTCTCTCTTTATTATTTCAAGACCAGCTGGATAAAAACTAAAATAAAGACATAACTCTGAAGCAGCTAAGTTACAAGTCCTTTTTCAGAAACAGGCATAACTTGGTGCCACAGCAAAATTTCTCACCAGTCTGCAGTAAGCAATTTTTTTTTTTCTTCTAGCACCAAGCAGGCCACCATACAAAGCAACCTCACAAAGCATGCGGTCATCTACTCTGCTGATTTTGTATGAAATAATCGTTTGTGCTTGCAGGTCCCAGACCTTTCAAAAATGGGTATGAACAACAGATGATTGAAGACATTAATGGAAACTCACTCATTTCTAAATTACTTTAGAAATTTTGAGTGGAGAAAAGATTTAAAGACTAAAAAGCAACAGAATGTTGCGCATTACTATTTGTGAGGGATGAGGGAAGCTAAGGTTGGTGCTTTAATTTGCCTTACAACCAACAAAAAGCTAAAAACAATCCTAAACAGCTCTATGTCCATGATACTGGTAGAGGCCAATGTGTGCATGCCACTGAAAGGCACGGTCGGACTAATCTGATAAATGGCGTCATCAGAGCAGAACAGCAACTTTTCACTGGAGTAATCACAAAGGGTGAACAATGAGCCATCACTTCTCTCATGAGCACAGAAAGCAGTCACCAAGGCAAAAGAGGGGACACAGGAAAGAAGATACAGGAACTCACATAAACCTGGAAGACAGAAAACACACATTAAACTGAGTTTTGAACATTCTGAGTGACCATTTTCCTACTGCAACATTGCTATTCATTGATTTAACACCATACATATTATGAACTCTTGCAAAAATGGTACCCTAATCATATCACAAAATTCTTCTCAAATTTGTTATAACTAACTAACCTCACTTGCAAAGATTTACCTACAGTATCATCTTAGGTATAAAACAGGCTTACGGACAGATTGATGCAGTCAGGACAATCTCTTGTTCATTGTGTAAAAAAACTAACATGCTTACATGATATTGAATTTTTTTACTCAGAAATGAATGTTAAAATTGGGCATCATAAAGACACAGCTATTTATAGTGAGCCAATTACGAAGTAGTATGATTGTTCTGCCTAAAAAGCAGAGTGCAATACTTACTGGAAAGGTTTCCCCAAGGTTATCCTGCCTTTGTATCTACAAGCTGCATCTGAACATTTGCAGACATGCCACCCCCATAGCCTCCCTTGGACTGCATTTGGTTCTGAATTGAGCTGACCTGGAGACAGAAGGGAAAGGGGGGCAGAGAAAACAAGAGAGGCAGTTAGTGAGCTATGGCATCTTCTTGCTTCCACTTTTATTTCTTGTTTAGGTTTGGTTTTCAAGTGCTCCTTTACTATTAAAGCTACATTACTTTTGCATGAGGACATGTGCGGCGTAGGCTTGCTGGAATTTTCACTTCTGCAGGCAGCTCAGCAGGAGAGATTGAAGAACTGGTGCTGAGGCAGAAGTTTTTCCTCATTCCCAAAGAAAATTGGCTGATTCAGGCTTTCACTGACCCGCTTGATTACTCAAAAAAATTAATCAAATATCTTACTGGTATCCAACTCCACTCCATCTGACAAGCTACAATTTATCTGGTTATATGGAAAATGTTCTTTGCCAAGTATGATAAACCAGAGAAGTTGACACCATTACCTTAAAAATATAATAGACAACTTACAAAATGTCTGGATAGTATGGCTAACTTCAGATAATTAAAAGGACTTTCTAAACCAAAAAGGAGCTTTTGGTTTGTGGAAGGTTTTTCATTTATCTATTTACGTAAAGCACACACTGCCTTCCTTAATTGCTATTATTCCTTTAAATGGCAGGGCATTTATTGTTTAAATCATATTCAATCTATGAACTTCCCTGGAAATAGCTTATGTGAAGGTATTTTTAGCTTGATGCAAATAAATACATAAAGAACCCACCACACACAAAGACATGCACATCCCTCTATGGCTTTCATTGCCTGTATCAACAAAAAGGAAGGGAATCCATGGTTCTTTGCTGCTTGTGTTGCATGAGTCAAAATAATCATCTCCAAGTGCCTGCAGGAAGACAACTCCTACCTTAAAGGTTTGGCTTTTTTCTCTCTGCACCCCAGAGCATACATAACAAGTACACAATGAGCACAAAATAACATATTCATTCATGGCTAGAGCATCTGAAATTGAATTTGCAGCAAAGCCTATGCCTGCAGGGCACCGCTTGCAATTATTACATGTATGCTCCTTCATGGAGACCTCAAAACATCACTAGAAAGCTGTATTAAAACAGCACTGGAGAAATATTTCCAAGTAGCTTGCACGGTATTTTCCCTGTCTACAAAGACAAAAGTATATTCTTTCCCACAGCAAAGCAAAACACATGCGCACACAAAAAATGGATCAGCACAACTTTCTTACACGGTTTTCAAATCAATGTGAAAAAAAGAGCCTGTGTTAGGATCTTTGTCTTGAACAGTATGGCATATTGCAGTGCTGTGCAAAAGATCGGATTTTTATGTATTTAAGCAGTGCAATGTAAAACCATTTTCTACTTTGGCACTTTGCTCAAATAAGTGATATAGCTGCAGCAAAGCAATGTTATATTCACATTTTTTTTCAGGGAAAATTCTTCAGAGCCAATACTCTAGTGGATCTGACATCAGAGACTACAAACTCAGGAAGGAAGTGTGGAGAAGTGCAACCACATTCATGGGGTGGTGTCTAAGAACTTTCACATTTCACCAAGCTGGTCATCTTCTTCACCAAGCATCTTCTGTTGCTCTTTGGAACAAAAGGCATTTGAACTTAATCTTTTTTTCCTCAGAAAATAATTAATCTACATGTAAATGTATTCACAAGAATGACTTGAGGATGGCATTAATTTCATCTGAATGAACCCTGCCTCTAGTGAAAAAGAGCTAGAAAGACATCTCCAGGCCATGTCACCTTCCAGCCTGACAACTTGCCTACAAGACTTTAAAATTTTGGAGAACTGCAAATCAACACAAATTGCAATGCTAAAGTGTAAATTTTTATGAGTACTTCTTCTAAAGGTTAAAATAATTTCTCTGGTACTAGAGTCAACACATATAGGTGTTTATGTTAGTGGGTAAGGAAGTATCAGCCTAAATTGCAGGGGCTGTTACACCTAAAGCAAAGAGAATGCAACAAATTAAACTTGACTGCATTAACAGTTCAGTGGCTATTTTGCATATGAAAACTTATATAGGAGACATACAGTGTTAAAAACACTGAGCAAAAAGCAGGTCTAACAGTTGCAGGCTTATAAGGTGGTATTCTTTCTGAAGCATCCTCCTTTTGAGGCAGTCTGAGCTACAAGAACAAGCACCATGAAATGCAATTTTTTTTTTCTTTCCCAAAGATGCCATTGCCTTCCTTTGATGATACGTAACAGCAAGGTTCTTCTCTCTTATGTCTAATTTAGACAGGAAAAAGATACGAAGATTTTGGAAGAGGAAGAGGATTGCACCAATTAAAGATCATACAATCTGTTGTGCTGCTTATCTATCTCATTAATTTCCTTCTTTCCTTTTCTTTCCCTCCCTTTTAGAATTAGGAAATAGCACAGATGGTCCTTGAGAAAGAAAATACGGGAAAACTAAGAAAAGGACAGAATACGTGAAATCAAAGACTAAACTGAGGAATATGAAGCAGCAGAAAAAAGTAAGAGATTTCACCATGGAATATGAAGGTAAAATAAAGTAAGTGATGGGAATAAGAAAGAAACAGTGCACAGAGGAGTCCTACTGTTTAAGCGTATCTTTGACAAAGGAGCAAGGCGCTGTACAGAGAAGGCAAACAAAAAAGCAAAATATTTCAGTAGTCAGAAAACTACTGTGCTCAGAATCGTTAAGAATATGTAATGAAGAACAACACTAATGAAAAAAAGACACAGAGCAGATAGTGGATGAAGAACCAAATTTATATGGGAAAAGGTAATGAAATTGCAGGAGGTCCTCCAAAGGTATTCAGAAGAGAAGAGGCACAAGGAGATTCATGAAGGAGTATAACATCCATACTATAAAGGAAATTAAGCAGCAGAAAACCGTGTGGAGGTTAACAAAGTAATCTTGGAATTTACACTGCGAAGAACGAACAAGGAGACTGGATGCAAGATTATCACAGTAAGTCACCACAGAAGAGGTGGGAAAATAAGCAGTGTGAAAAAGTAGAGATTTGTGCTCCTGAAGAGAAAGAGGGGAAAAAAGGATTATTTTTTGCATACAGATCCTTTCTATCTGAGATCAGAAACATCATTCTGGCCACTGAACGCAGCACATTATCCAAATGAAAAAACGTGAGAGAAACTTTATATATCCAGTTATGAACATTCAAAATGAAAAAGTCTATGTAGAGAGACAATAATGATTACCCACCATCTAGAGATGAATTGGATATTACGCAAGGCAAAGGTGAGGACAAGCAGGGGGAAAATGGAAGAGCTGAAAGAGCAAAGCTTCAGGCAATCACCACAAACCTCACATAAGGCAGCTCAGCTGTGAGAATGAGGAAGGTTCTCACAGGAGGGACAACAAACATTTAAAAAGCAAAATGCCATGCTTTTAGAAAAAATAAAGAAAACTGCTCACTGTATTATTTCAATTTATAATGGCTTTAAATATTAATGTAATATATTGCATTAAATAAGTAATTAGCTTTAACTGAATTTTATCAAGTTGAAGCTGTGTTTGTCCACTTAACTTGCTTACAGACGTTTCAGTACAAATCACTTCCAATCCATTATGTTGTGTCTGGGAAAATGTAGTATATTGTTTGTTGTATCAGATTTTCTAGCTTTGCCCTTCCCCAATACGTACTGAGTTACAAAAGTTTTTGTCTGATCTCAGTAAGCTGTAAACTATTTGAAACTAAAAATGACCTCACTTGCCTACATTAAACCCATCTTTCTTTTACAGTTCTGCTTTCTATTCTGATACCTCTGACAGAACTCTTCTTCTTTGTCAAGAAGTATTTTCATCATCTTCATCTGAAAACATTTTTTTTCCTTTAAAGAGGATTATTAAGGTCAAGAAGTATTTTTCATCATTATCTACATATAACCCTTTTCTAGATTGCATATTATTGACTTTAAAAACAGATTGACATTTCACATAAATACAAAGCTGTACAAAAGAAATCTATCCTCATAAGCTGGTTTTCAGTATCTATCTTAGCCTCTGTTTTTCACTTTCAGAGAGATAAAAATATTTATTGCTTGTATCAGCTACAGGAAGCCACAGAACCTTGTCTGTGACATCGTTGCTTGCTCTGGAAATAATTCACACTGCAAATAGGGCTACGGAGTATAGAAAAACCTCACCAAGGACACCCAAAAATATTTGTGTGCACCATAAACCAAGGTAAGTTATAGTTTTACATGAACTATATTTAAAATAGCTTAAAGCATTTAAGGTAAGAAATCTAGTCAATTATAAGACACTTTTAAAAGTTTTCTCTAAAATACTCTAGTGTATTTTCAAATATACCACTATTTTAGTTCATACATGCCATCAGAACGAATTTTTAAAAAGTATTCTACACATACCCTGTACAATTTATACAGCATCTACTATGGATAAATATAGGAATTTAAAAAATGATATTCTATACTCCTGAACGCAAGTGTTTAGGACTTGGAAATATGACGCTAGCAGGTTGTTCTTAAGTTTTATAGAGATTCTTTCTTATAGTTGAAAGACTCATTGCTTCAGCCTCAATATACATATACAGTGTTCCTGTATTCTGTCTAAGGTGAAATATTTTTCATCCACTCATGCCTACCGAATTCATTCCACTGAATAGATCTCCTGATCCTACATGAGCTGTGTGAACAAAGTTTGTCGGCTCCCCAATCATGCTTCGGTCAATCCGCCGTCGTCTTTTCTGAAAGGAAGGTAAAGAAACCATCTAACTGAGAGTTACTGAAAAGGCAAAAACAATGTGTGTCATAAATGTAAAAGTTAACTGTCCACAGGATATTTCATACACTGTAAGATATTTTCAGAGTCAAAAAGCAGATTCCAAATTCCCAGGTTAACCAAGACATTGGTAATACTGTCCTTTGTTTTTACTTGGAGGATCTATAGCAGATCATTAGAGCAGCACTGATACCACTCCCAACATTTAGGCCAAGAAAACATTTGTAAATAACCTTACTACATTCCATGGTTTCTTAAGCAATATTTGCAATGTTTCATACAGTAACTTCCACCTATATTTGTATTTAAATCATGATGTGACAGATCAAATTTGAGGTTCAGTGATTCAAAACAAGAATTGAGGATCAAAGAGCATTAGTATAGTCTGTAAAACCGCTAACTTACAGAATTTCTGATTTGCGTGCCATGGGAACTTTTTTCACTATTTGTAATATACTTCACAGTGATGTTGAAAACAATGCCTTGAGTTTGATCAGGGTTAGTCACAGACATATCTTTACTGAACCCCATATACTCAGATAACTTCCAGGCTGCATGGTTGTAGTGTGTGAGCGGAAGGGATGCAGTGTGATAGTAAGGCAGGATGCCATATTAATAGCTGGGGTGAGGAGAAACACATAAAACGCTCCCATAGAAATAGCAAAACAAAATCCGATCTATGCCAAAACTATTAGTGAATTCTCTACTCCCAACAAATTTGACAAAATCAACCAAATAAAATAATAATATCTATAAAGCCATCTCCTTGTAGGTTGAGGGCTTTCACAGGGAAAATGTTTATGGAATTAACCGAGATGTCTCAATTACAGAAAACATTAGTAGAGTGCTTGATCTTGTGAACGACTGTAAATGATTCTCCGCTATTTGTCAGCTAGTCAACCAGTAACCACTAGTTAAAGTGAATCACCATCAAACCCTGTTTCTTAATCTTAAGGGAGTTTCTTATCAGAGGCCATAAGCCAGTTACGCCCTGGCATGTGCCCACTGATGTGATCTCCCTGAAGCAATGGAACAGTATTTAAATGTTCTGCTATACTAAGACCACAAAGTAGTTCACTCTGAAAGCAAATCAAACATTGTCTTTTTGCTGCAGAGCACTCAGTTTACTTTACATTAGTGTTTTAGCTTGGATCATGAGCATGCTTTTAAAGCAACTTTGCCAGTCCCCATTTACCATGCTTCAATTTTTATTTCAGAGTAATCTTGGAGCATACAAATTAGACTTCTTTTGGGTGAAGCTGAACTGGAAGACTAGCTGATGCACTCCCATTGCTAACAGACATTGAGGCCAATGGACCAGGTAAACCAGTCTGTAGCAGACCACAGAAGATATCTAATGCACATTGTGGTTCCCCAACACCAACTGTTCTGCCCTACTACGTAGCTGCTCCTACAAGGATATACCATTTCCATAGACACAGCCTCAGCCAGCACTAAAATGACCAATTAGCATGGGTGAAGGGACATGGGGAGCACTGTAAAAAGTCACCTGGTTTTTGAGGAACGTAACACAGGAGACAGGAGTAGGGGAGCATGCCTGGAAAGGTTACAAAGCTTTTACAGAGGACACCATTAGCTTTGCCAGGATTTTATTGTGAAGTGTATTTGCTGAGGCCCTGTACCTGTAAGAATACATGCAATACCATTTTTCTATAAACAATTGATTCTTCAATAAGGTTAGTATATTTAATTTGAAAGAAGCCGAGAAGCATCACATTCGTCTCTTACTTAGGAAGAAATTAATTGCAGAGTTATGCTCACTTCCCTCTGTGTATGACTTGTGCCTTTCCATGCTTGTTCCTAGTGCAAGTCATGTGCCTGAGCTGACAGCCCAGCAAAAATGAATTCCCGCTAGCCTTCACCCATGCCCCAAATGTCGCTTGATAATATACCATAAATAATTAGCCTTAGAATATATATATACCACTAACCATTGTAGTAATGAGATCTGACTATAAAGGTGATCTTTAAAAAAACTGCATGTTTGTGATGCTAGTACAAAGGACTTCAACATACACACACCAGAATATTTGTATCATCTAAAGGTTTGTTTTAAAGATGTTTCTGACGGAGCACATGTATGTCCCAACTGTGCAGTCTAACTGCAATGAGACCCTATGTCCTGTATCTGTGTTTCTTGTGGATGTTTTCTTAGCAGGGGGGAAGTAGAAGAAAGCTCACATTATGATTAGCTAACTTGTCTGTTATCTTTCTTGTTAGTTTGGGTCAAGTTACTGAAACATTTGGTATCAATGGGCAAAAAAAGTTTAAAATCTGAATTGTAGTATTTGACTTTTCCCCCGCCCCCTTGCCTTGTCTCAAGGCACTTCCCCCTTTACTAAGTGGGGAAGGGGTGGCAAGGAGCACAACAGAGGCGAGATGAGAGGAAAATACCTGTAAAGGGATCCTGGAAGTGGAATATGAAATGTCATCATTTAATGGCTTTACTCAGTTTGTTCCCTTAACAAAAATCTGCAGAATTTGGATTGCAAAGTACACACTAGGTAATTTTTACACCATGAAAAGAATAAATAATCTTTAAACAGAAGTAGAAGAGATGCAGGTTTGTGTGTTAAATGTTTGAGAGGAATGGAAGCAGTCTGACGACCCATCTCAGAAGCTTTGCTTTGAACATATACTAGATGCAATGAATGCATTTCAGTTACCATAGTAATGAAGTAAAGAACTGATGTCTCTTCTATTCTTAATCTGCGAGTGATGCTTTGCACCCACACAGGGTAGAATCTCTTTCAAAGTACAAGATCAGTATTCAGAAAGCCACCAACAGTTGCATCACACAGAAATTATTTTAACCCTGCAAGTTTCTTGAAACTTCTGATAAACAGTTTTAAACTTCTGTTTAAAAAAATTAAACTAATTATACCATGTTATCAACCTGCCCTTCAGGAAAAGCCACAAGCATTTTACTGAAACACCGTTTTCATTGTTCAAAAAAATACTTATTGCAAGAAATTCAAAACTGTAATTTTTTTCTTTAAACAAATAATTGCCACTGATGGGTCCAGAGGTATGTAAAATTTCCTGTTTATTCCCTTCTATTTTTGGCTTGCAGGGAAGAAGTGATCTTTTTTGACTATCTACAAATTTTGTCCAGAGATTGGGCTGCACTTCTCTAGCTCAAGCTGCTTCATAGTGATGGCAACAGTTCTGAATTAGACAAGTTCTCTGTCTGTATATATACATACCAAAAAGAAAAGTTTTGGAAATTTTTCTCCCTTGCACAGTTATGCATCCCTCTCTGCCCTTCATGACAGGCGCTCTCAAAAAAAGAAAAAGACATGCAGAGTAACATCAAGGTCTCAAATATATCAGAAAATATTTGAGTGATGTCACTTAGATCCTAGCAGGCTGATAATTATTTTTCTGGAAGCTGCTAAAAGTAGAAGTCGCAAGTGAAGTCAAACAGAGTATCATACAAAGGTATCACAAAGTCAAGTACCAACCTACATATGCTGGGGATCAAAAGCAAAGAAAACTCTTCTGTTTAGCTGGCAGAAAAGCACGTTCTGCTAAATCTATACCAGATTTTCTGAGATAGCTGCTAGATACATATCCCAAATCCAAGTTCTGAGTGAAACATACGTGACACACAGCACTTCAAAGGACCCTGCAACACAAAAGTCTGCGTGGATTTGACCTGCAGAAGGTTCCATCTCAGCCCCGGTCAGCACTCAAGTGGAAGTGGTATTGTGGGTGCAGATGAGGAACATGCTTTCTAAGCGTAAAGTGATACATGGTGGAAACTGAAGAAATTCAGAGGGGATGGTAAGTTATTGCCATATTGCGAACATGTAGAGTTTCTGAAAACAATGCTGCTTTATTAAAATCCCCCACATATGGCACTTTTCTCCTAACACCTACCATTTAATTTATCACCACTTTACACACAAGAAAAACTGCCAACTCTTTTTCCCACAACGCAATGCTTTTACCCAGCTGTATGCTGTCCTGCTTTTTGTATCTTAGGATCTCAGTCAAGTAAACTGTAAGAAACCAGGCAACAGCAAACCTGCTGCCTTCAATGCGAGCCTACTAGGGGGAACAAACAGAGCAAAAAATTAGTGGCAGGGGCAGACTAGAACTTTGCACCTCACATTAAGAATAACAAACTTTGGTATTTAAGTCACAATTAGTAAATCTTTGTTTTGATCATTCTTCTCTAAAACTAACACAAATACAGTTGCTTTTCTGTTGAGAACATTTTATTATTATTTATTATTATCATCAAGCTACCAGAAGGCAAGGATAACACTTTCCTACTGCTAACTTTGTAACATTTACCAAAATGTTACAAGTGTCATTTTTCAAGACTGTGCTTCCATATACATATAGTTTTGTCTTATTTTATATGCAGTAAAAATATATTGCACATAATATATTTATGTATTACATAACAAGATACATTAATACATCATATATTGCATTTCAAGGCATTTTTCAGTCACTTCATATTTATCTGTGTTCCAAAAAAATGTAGAGCACAGTAAACTCAATTAAAAAGGAAATAGCATGCTGATCTGATCTATCTAGTCTAATCTTGTGCAACATGTTTCTAACCAGATCCAAATCAATATGAAGTGATCCATCTATAAAACGGCAAGTGATGCACCTTCCTTTTTTTGGCACAGCTCTTTTTGTCTTTCATTCTAACTACCTGTAGAAGAGGAACTTTGGTTCGAATTTGTCATCATTTCTCCTTATTCCGCAAGACTATCTATTATTTTTCATGACATGTTATTTTGCTATACTCTGTTATTTCAATACAAAATTTGTAAGCTTGCCACAGAGACTCACATGCAGAAAATCTGCGAAGTGACATTTATTGAGGTATAATCCCTGTGCTTTATAGTCTCCCTTTCTGAATAAAATGATGAGAAACATCTTTAGTATTTTAACTTCAAAACAACTTTGACGCATCATCAGGGAAAAACAGAACAAAACACCATGATTTGGCACCTCATCTGATGCAGAGTAAAAGCATCAACTTCCCGAGATTCATTTTCCAGTCTTTTATCAGTCTCTTCTCTAATTTCAGACTATTTTTTAAAAAAAATTAATTCTTTAAAAGGAGTGCAGATTGTGTAAATCAAGGTATTCATAATATTCCACATTAGAGTGGGCTATTGCAGCAGCATTTCAGGCTTCAGTGGGCCCCATTCACCTGCCAGGATTGCCTTCATCGACTCAGCAATGCTTACTGCTGGCTGGCAGGCTGAGTAACCCAGCTAAGACAAAAAATGTTTTTTTCCCTTTCTTAAATGATTACTGTCATAAAACAGGCTTATCTCTCTTGGCAAGAAGATAATTAAAGAATATTTAATTCCTCTCTGAAGCCTCATTCAAAACTTAATGAATTTACTTGCTAATTCCCTACTGGGAAACTCTCCCTGCT
>NW_009204512.1:19527-39129 GCF_000690835.1 Fulmarus glacialis
GCTTTGCAGAATGAGTTTCTGAGGTCAGAGAATGACCACTTAACATTTATTACCTCCAGAAATTTTGCTCTTTTCAAAGCAGAAAGATGACTGTGAATTCATAAACACTAGAAAGTTACACAGCTTTTAAACTTGTCTCCACAACATTTCAGACTGCTCAGTCACTGTTATCTCAGTCATTAAAATGGCATCAAATACAGTAAGAAGCAATTCGCTCTCTATGATAGCTCTTTGCGAGCTTGACTTTAAACTAACAGCAGGGTAATTTGAACATAATAAAGTATAATAACTTTTAACCACATCATCTAATCCTTTGCCATACCAAGAGATCTAGAGTTAATACATCTTTCCATACTAAAACAATACAAATCCCACACTCTCCTAAAATAAAATAAATCCCAGTAGAGCAAACACAACTGTTGTTCTTATGGTAGGTAAGGCAAATGCAAACAAGGAATACGCTCCTGGTTCTCCTCTGTACCTGCTTAGTGCATTTGCTTTCATGATTAGGAGCTACTCTGCTCAGGCATCCAACACTGTATGGATGCACTATCAAGACAGTGATAGGTATGTATGTGATGTGCCTTTTTTTTTTTTTTTTTAATTTTTTAGGGAGGCTCACAGCTATTAGAGAGGCTCACAGCTATTATGTTTGACCTTCTTTCACAAATAACCCTCAAACAGCAACCCTTTTTTGGAGAACTTCTGTTACCATTCATTCTAGTGTAATTTCAGGCTAACCCAATGCAAAAAGCAAGCTCTTTTAAATCTGTTAATTTACTCTCTGGGATCTTCGCAACCAATCAAGATAGGTGTTTCATAACTTTTCCCTGAGGACAAAACGATCTATTAAATTTCTCAATGCTGTAACTCTCTGTTGAAATAGAGCTGTTTGCTAGCTTTGTATTCAAGAACTCAGCTGAAACTTCAAAAGCAGTGCAGGCCAAAGATAAAACTAAGATAGAAATCTAAGGAAAGGATTTAATCAAAGACAAGATCATCAACCATTTCAAGATGGGGGATTTGGATGGTTACAGGAGAAACTGGAAGAGAGAAAACCCCACTTTATTTTCCTTCTTTGATCTCTCCTACTTTTTATATCTCTCTGAAAAGAGCACCAGCAGCAAAGGAGTCCCTATGCTGTGCCACCCAGCTGATCCTCCATATGCTAACACACAGGAAGAGCTAGATACTTGCTCAGAATAGGAAGTATCAGATCACGCTGTAGAGGTGGCTTTCTCTCCTCCCACATACATGCCGTTCTGCTCCCAAAATAGTCTGATGTGCACAGGACGGCTGTCTTAAGACAAGTTGTGGTCTGAGTGATGTGTCTGGGTTCCCGATATTGACCCATCAAAATTACCTAAAAAGGTCTTAAAGTGTCTTTTATCAAACCCCACATAAAGGGGCTGCAGGGGCAAGGGTGTCCCTTGCATTTGTTTTTGTCCATTGTGTGTTTAAGATGCATTTCTCCACACTTTCCTCCCTAATTAGGAACCTAGAGATTCATGTTAAAAACAACAAAAAGCATGTACACATATAAAGCTGGAATGCTAATACCAAGTGGATCATTATGTAGCAAACTAGTACTGTGAAACCAATGCTGGATGTATAGGATCATAGAGCCAGGATAATATTTTTGAACAAAAGGCTGCACACCTCCTAAACATTTCCCTGAATATTGCTCTCCATTTGTTTTCAGCTTTTTAAACCCAGGAGCTTACACTGCCAATTCCAACATTTATACAATCTGCAAGTACTATATGAAAGTTGATGAAATTAAAGAGACACCACCCACAGTCATGTTAAAATTCCAGTCACGCACTAGCATATGTTTAAAGTTTTAACATTTAATTTAATTTTTGAACCATAAAGTGACAGTGACTATATTGAACTGCAGGAGACCACATACTGTCTGAAGAAGGGAGCATGAAGAACTAAACCTTTAAGTTTCAAATGCCTTATTTCAAGAGGTCTGCCATACAGAAGAAACGTACAGAGAAGCACAACTAAGATAATATGCAAGATAAATTAAAATGCTAGGCAATCCCTCCAAACCACCGTATGTCAGTGACAGATTTATTCTAAAGCAGCAATATGTGGTATCTAAGCCCAGCATAATGATGTTCTGACTAGCGCTTGTGATCTTCATCAACTGTGAAACACCAAAGCTGCTACCATTATTAACTTCTTTTTCTCAGTCCTTTACATGGGCAGTTTCTAGTTAATTGCTTTAAGAGCCTTGACCGCTTATGGATCTTAGAAACTACGGCTTCATTAGAACAGAAGCAGGAGGAAACCAGCACAGGTTTTCATGCCAACTTTTAAGCAGGAGAGATAAGTAGCAGGCCTCCAGCACACTCAGCTTTCATCAAGTTTTCCAAAAATCCAGTATGCTACCTGACTTCTGTAGTTAAAGGAGAGTCAGGACACTGACACAAAGGATTGAAAAGAGGTAAGTTTTTCATTAATGTAAGCTGTTATAATTAATATCTAATAAATTGATTATCAAACGTAGACTGGATTTAGCCTTTAGGCAAAATCACTTGGCATTTACTAACTGGCAAAAAAAGAATGAGCAAATCTGATCACTTTCTGAACTCCTGAGCAAAGGAACTAACAGTTCCATTCATACTTAGAAAAAGACAAAAGTAAAGGGAAAATAAAAGAATCTAAAATGGCACAGAAGCTGACTTTATCAAATATTCCAGCCTGTTTTTAAGTACAACTTCACATCAAGTTAATCTATTTTGTAAATGAATACCTCAAACTCGATCTCATATTATCTCAAACAGCTCCTTTGCTTTTAGCAAATTCAGCACCTTCTTGAATCTTTTGAAGTGTATGCTTTCCGATCTGTTTACACAATATTCCATTGTATTATGATGGTGTTAGTCATCACATGACAAAACTGGCAATTGTAGCCTATGTTTTCTAAATAAACAGGAAAAATTGCCAGATGAGGTCAAATGACTCTGGAAGACAATAGGTCTTTTAAGAAAAGTGTTTAGCTCACACATTAAAGGGAACTTGTTCCATTCCAGATGCTTAGACCAACTTAAAGTCACATAGTAAATCAGAATCCATTCCTTGGTATAGCTAGTAAGTACTATCCTTTTCAAAATACACAATAGCACAATTTTAAGATTATATTTACAACTTGTAACTTGGCTGTCACATTATGCCACAAACTAACTTCTCTTTCCAATAAGTTTATTTTCATTACCTTTGGTCATTAATGCCTCTTTAACGTACTTTAAAAAACAAAACAGTCATCTAAGATAATAATACTGGTTTTCTACCATGGCAATCATACTTCTTTAATGTCTTTAGACAGACTATGTGTCTGATTGTAGAGTAACAGGTAATTCATCAATGATAAGGACAGCAGGGCATGATGAAACGAACAAGTCTGTGATACTGGTTTGTGGTATCTCAGCAAAACCCAGAACTTAGCATTTAACATATACTCTTTTCTTACAGTTGCCAAGCTGTGCAACTTCCAACACATTAGCTGTTGCTTGGATCAAGTGCTTATTACCAGCCCACGCAGCTGGAAACAAAGTTTATCACTGCACACCTTTTGGAGTGAATCCAGAGCTGTGACACAGGTAAGGGACAAAAACTCTGCTGCACATGGTATAGAGGAGAAACTGAAAGAGCGGATTTGTCCACCCTTAGGAAAAGAAGAGACATCTGCTTGTGATCTTAATGGTCTTCCACTACCTAGCAGGAGGGTACAGAAGACAGACAGACTTGGAGGTGCACAGTGATAGTATGAGAAGCCACAACCTGAAGTTGCAAGATAGAAAATACAGATTAAATAAATAATAAAAAAAAGTAATTGGTCCGTAGGTGGTCAAACACTGGACCAAGAACCCAATAAATCTGAATGTCCATTCTTGGATATCCCCAGAACACAACTGGACATGGCCCTGCGAAAGCCAGTCTAGTTGGTTCTGCTTTCAGTAGGTGCATTGCACTAGATGGCATCCAGAGGTGTCTTGTCACCAAGATTATTTTCCAAGTCTCTGTCTTCAGCTGGTGATGAAGAGGAAGAATGTAGAGCAGGCTGGAATTGACTTTGCTGTAACACAGATGCAGTATATTCTCCCCAGTGATCAAAAGCATAATGTTAAAAGATACAGATTAAACAAATGATGTAAAGATACACCACATACGAACTTTCTGGAAATTTCTAATAGCTTCTTAAAAAAAGCAAATCCCAAAGTCCTGATAACAACACACTGCAAACAGCATCATGTTGAGCTCTCTTTCCTTGCACTCGCTGACCTTTTCCAACAAGAACACAGGAAATACTTGAAAGGTCATCTGGCATGATCAGAGCTGGAGTTCTCTAGAGGACATGTGTCAGGATTACAACATGTAGCCCCTCCTGCTCAACCAAATGAATGTCACACCCCCCCCAGCTACAACACAAACAAAAGCTTCAGGTGTCCTTAAGTACAATGCATATTGAAATTCTTCCGTTAAGAAATTATATTTCATGCTTGCAAATCCTGTAGTAAGACTTCCTAGAGCTAGCTGGCTAATATAAACAGGTTTGTTATGTCCTGCTTATGCAGGCGTCTGCACCCATTTGCATCTATATGGAAGCATACATGTTGCATAAGATACATTACATACAAGCCTTCTGTACTCCTATGTACACTCTGTATAATCTTCTAAATCAGAATGATATGCACATATCAAACTCCATTGCAGAAAAGTAAAAGAACAAAAACTAAACTGAAGTATTACCTCCGAACAGGTAATAGCCACTGCTAGATACAGGATCCTCAGTCACACTCAGCATACAAAACCAATCACTTAGTAAGTCTAACACTTTCTCTGAACCAGCTAGTTAAAGTATCTACTGCTCTGAAGAGAATAGCTCTAAACGCATTGTCATATGTGCTCACAAGCAGCAGTTTGGTACTGCACACTGTGATTCACCTTTGGCTATGACAACAAATCAGGGCACACGTGGTATTTTCAGAAAACCTCCACAGGCAACTCATAGTAATTCCCTTACTGGGAGAAGATGGGTCTTCAGGAGTTATGGCACTGGTATTTCTTAGCAGTAGGATTCATGATTGGAAGCTCTAGTACTTGTGCCGCAGGCAAAAACAAAGCCACGGTATTTAATAATAATATCCTCAAGAGATCAACAAACACAGACACAGTGAATTCATCAGCTTTTAAATACCCCTGTGAATGTCATCTTAGAAGCTTGACATTAGTTTGCCCAAATAGCAGCAGCTTCTTGTTTATATACATATGCGGTGAAAAATCTAAATATTCACCTGGTTTTCTAGTGGTGTTCTGCACTACTTACTTCTCAGTAAAGTTTTATCAAAATGAACTCACTCTGAATGAAGATACTTTCTTTTTTTTGTACAAATCCTTTTTTAAGGAAAGTGTGTCAGCTCTACGAGACACACTCCTGACTGCTGACCTTTCTGGCAATCTTCCCATTGGCATTTCCTTGCCAGGACAAGTTATTTGTCACCTGTGTGACCTCATATTATCTCTGGGTTCTCCTTGCTGCTACAAAGGCATCCTGACCAGTTACCTCATCAGCATATAAGCACTGTCACATAGCCACGGATACCCCATTTTGCAGTGGGGAGAAGAATTCATAAACATGGAATCACAAATTTGCTTCAGTGGCCATCCCACTTCTTTCTCCTGTGAGGACTTCTGCAAAGCTCCCAAATTTGACTGTCAGTGTTGGAAATCTGTTCATCCAGTTCATTTTAGGTAAGTCACTGGAACAAGTGTATCCCAAAATATGTTACGATGTAGTCTGTCTTTCCTTACTCTTGAAACATCAAAGCAAAAACGAGTTACAACCTACACAAGGGAAACAGGAACAGCGTCCCGTATTCTTCCCATACTATGAAAAATAGTTATGCATTTGAAAGGTGATCCCAATAGTGGACATGGAAATGATAGCATTATACACAAAATAAAAAAAGACAATACAAGCAGCATCCAAGACAATTTAGCAACTGATGGCCCCGTAGATATTTTAGGGATGCTTAGATGCCAAGCCCACACGTAGCATGGCTAGAAGCATCTCTGGAAGAGTACTCTACCAGCAACTCTTATGAAATGTTCAAATCAACAGCTGCGCTCAGACTTAAAATAGCTTTCTGCTCAGCTTTTGGCATATTCAGAATAGTATCTGACACAGAGCAGCAACACAAAAGCCTGTGCCCAAAGTGTGTCAAATACCCCCAAAAGATGGAAAGGGAGTTGTTCAGGAGCTAATTAACAAGTCCTAACAGAAGCATGGGGGCAAAGGAAGAGCAACATGGTGTGCCATTGCAAATCCGTAGGCTCAAAAGACAGACAATGAAGAAAAAATGCTATTGTGAGGGAAAACTTCTAGTCAAGCACTGTATTCCTACCTATTTCAGTTCAACAAGGAACATAAAAAGGAGGTCCTTTCAAGGAGTGTTCTGCTTTCCCTGGCAAAACAAAGGCATCCTTGCTGCCTTGTCCAACCTCCTATCAAAAGGAAAACACCAGTTCCAAGCATGTACAGGCACTTTTGCATAGTCTAGCTGAGGCATGCCACAATTCCACAGGTCTTGAGTGTAAACAATCATTAACTATTTAAATTTCATCAAGTCAGAAAGTGCCCCATATTCCTGATTTATTTGTCAAATTCTACTCTTCTACATACAGCCTCGTTGAAAAGAAGTATTCAGCAGCAGTAGCAATAGCTCCTTACTCTTCCACTAGCTGCACTAAGAAGACACACAAATTTTGTTGAGGACAAAGCCTCAGCTACATTCATTATTGAGAATTTACTGCCAGACTCATGAGTAGGATCAACAACACATCACATGATCATTTTTAGAGGCATGATGTTCAGAAAAATCTTTCTACTTACTAATCCATTTCTGTGTCAAGCCTATCCCTCCTTGTCTTGCAGGTCTTCTGCACTAAATTATCTATGATAAATTTATTACTGAGAGAGGAAAATTTCTGTTATTGTATTATTGTGTCTCCTACTTGCACACTTTTTGACACCATTCCTTCAGTCTAGTACTGGCAATCCTGAAGTTGGATCCACTGTAGAAATCCAGGAAATATAGTGGCTTTCTTAGTGTGTCAGATCTATTGGTCTTGCCAGAATAAGCCCATATTTAGGAGCTTCTTAAGATAGGAAGAATAGGAAAGCATTGTTCTTTAACAGTCAGCAAAACAGGGGAAGCTTTGGCAGTGCAACACTGAGCACCATGGAGATCTCTCAGATTCCTCCAGGTTCTTGCATTATTGGCAACTTCAGTGCAACGGCTTCCCAGTTCCACAAATGTAGTCAGCTTCTATCAAAAACGATACAGCCAACATCAGCTGTTGGCTATAAATTTACAGTCACTGGCAGTTAATGAAGAGAAGAAAAAGCAATGAACATACAGAACAAAACCAGGTTTTCTGAAGAGCTGCAGGCTGGGAATTTCTAAATTGGGTGCATAACAACAAGTGTAGATTATTTATAGTAAATATTTTTCCTTTTACTCGTCAGCGAATGGAACCATATGATACCTAAAAAGACAGGTACACAACTCCATCTTCCCAACAACTAGAGCTATGAACACAGAATTGAATAGTAATTGTTGTTAGGAAAATATCTATTGTTCCTAAATTAAAGAAAAAAACCAGTAACTACCACTACCACTCTATGTTTCAAAGCCTGAGTGTCAGGTACCCTTTACCAACACACAGGTCTCCAGTGAACTCTGGCAGCTATCCCAACAAAACAAGTTGGTTTTGAACAGCTGGCTCACCAGCATGACAACTGCCAAATTCCGATCGTATCAGACTGTTTTAAGAATTCCCTGTGCCACAGTGTCATCAGGCTACACCAACCAGAAACATGCTTCCATGATAAAGGCACAGAATTTGCAAGAAGTTCATTTTCTTCCCAGATTTCCTGCATGGTTTCTATGCCTCAGTCTCGCTTCACCATTTCACTGAGTTTCCCTGAAGTTCTGTGAAGATCCAGGGACACAGGCATTAGAGTAGCCGCCTACAACTGCCATCCTGAACTGACATTGCCACTTACGTACTTCTCAATAGCTTCGAAGTTTTACACTAAGGAGAGCTGCATACTACATCAAAATAATTTAGGACAAGAAGAGATGCATCAACATGAAAGGTCTCACTTTTAATAAGCAGAATCTGAGTTGTCTACCATGGAATTGGTAAACACCAGTTGTCACTTTGTAGTTACCCTACGCAGAGCTTCTCAGAGCTTCTTTAACCTCTCACTTCAGATGTCTGGAAATAGCACATTAGAAACATTTTTGAAAATCAGAAGGCTGTGGTGGTCCTGCTGTCCCTCTGGTGTTTGCTCCACATCCCTTTCTTCACTGCCTGCTGGAATGAACACATGTGCAGGCACGGACAGTCAGAGAAATTTCATCCTTTCAGGTGACTGGCATTTACAGCCTACCACATACTCACTTCTCAGGAGCCCTCCCTGCCTCTGCTCCTTGCTCTTCTTTATTACAATAACTTTAACCTCTGTCCTGGTCCCCTAAAGGTATCGAGCAACTTGTCATTTGACAGCCATTCAGGCAGGAATTTTACCCAAACGCTGCTGTTTTTTCTGGAAAGAACAACTAATTTACGAGTTAGCTCAATAAAGGATCCCAAAGGCTGCACAGCTAGAACAATAGAGTAGTATTAAGAAAACCTGCCACTTCAAGCTTCTATTCCCTCACCTGTCTTTGTCCTAAATCATCCGTAGCAGCTATGTTAAAGTCCCTCCTGAAAAAAGGGAATTGCTATAGCTCTTCAGAAGCTCAGAAGCTTAAAAAGCTTGTCTTCATAAAAACAATGTATACTTGGTTTATGCTCCAGCTGCTTTTATGCAAAGCGAAACATTACAGCTTCAGAAGTGACCCTAGTTCTCTCTATAACATAATTTCTTAAGCTTTAAAGTCTTAATTTTAACATATTTTACTGAAAATGTAAGTACATTTTAAGTACACTTTATGAATCTAATATTCTTTACAACTCAAGGGCAAACAAATTTCTCCACTAAGAACAGCACAAAGAGGTTTTGTTTTCCAGCTGCAAAGCTAAAAAAGTCATAAAGTGGAAAGACGCGTGCATTATCAAGACACTTGACATTCCCTCTTTCAGATCACTAAGGAAAAAGTTGAGAAACCCAAACCTTTCTGCCCTTCCCAATTGTTTCCCTGCAGGCTTCATTTTCAGAAAAAAAAGAGATTGTATAGTTACAGTTCAGTTTTGTTTAAGAAACTGAAACAAGTAAACTTGCATAAAACACAATCTAAAACTTAGGTGTGGCTGTTTTTCTGGGGAACAGTATCAGCATGAACCATACCAGGTTCAGCATTTCTTGTCTTATGCATTGCAAACATAAGTGTCTGCTAGGTTTGGTCATAAAAAATAAATTGTCAGTGATACTCACTCCTGCAATGCCTGCAGAGCCAACATTGCTAAGAGCCTAAGTTGAATTCTATTCCTTCTTAGGCACGACCAAAATTTACTAAATTCCAGTGAGCTGAAGCAAAGGGATTACTTGCAGAAAACTGACTATACCAGTGTGGAAAAAAGATTCAGCCTGACTCTCTGAACCCAGAGTGAGTTTGTAGACCTGTCAACTGGAAGTTTTACTTGTTTTCAAAAGTGGTTCCTTGTAGGATTCGATCACCTGATGTACATTTTATTGACCAACAAACAACTATATGGTAAAACAGGTTTTCGAATTGTATTTCAGAGCATGCTTCAAAGGGAAAGTTTTGTCTGTCTTTTTAGATAAAAAATACAAGGACGTCAAAACCAAATAAAATCCTCTTATTCTCTTTATAATTTTTCTTTCCTTTTCACTGGGTAATAATGTGAGCTGACTAATTCTGGAACACTGAATTACACAAGTTATTATGTAATGTAAAGCACTGCAGAGTACCTGATCACTTTTCCAAATTATATAAAGTAGAGACAGATCAGACTGATGTAAGCTCTTCTGTTCACTCTGACTAAACAGAAATTAGTATTTATACTGGTGTCAAGTTCAGAGAGAGTGAGCAAGAGGCAAACATATTGCAGAATGTCATTTTGGTGATATGAAGCATGCTACCAGCAGCATACAAGGGGACTGATTTTACTGTCTTCAAAGGATGATCAAGATGCCCTCACATTTGTAAAATATTATGGGAGATGTTACAAAGCAGTTATCTGACATGAGTATTGCGCACTTCAGAAACTCCTCTTGTATTATAATCTCTTTAGATATTATAATCTCTTTAGATCTCTTTCTGTTTACAATGAACAGCAAGTAAGTAGTTAAGTCTAAAAAATAATATATATGTAATCTATAATTAACATAATCCATTTTAAAAATCTAGTTGGAATAAATTTTTGCCTTAACATTTAAGCTGTGCTGCCTTCAAAAAAAAATCATGATGCTTATACACATGCCCCATAAAAACCTACTACCAAACATCCAAGAGTTTTGTAATTTTTTATTATTTAGTAGTGCCTTTCCTCAGAGGATCTCAGCACAGTTACCAGGATCCCAGGCAAGCACTCAGAAAAATACTCTGGCAGTAGGTTTTTGCTGTAATTCAGCAGATTATTCCATACACACACACACAAAAATTACAAAACACCAAAATCCAACCCATCATCCAAATCATACTTCACAAATCCGAGAAACCAGGAACTACAGTTTGTATGCCTTTGTTATGCAGAAAAACACTAAGTGTTGCAGCCTGCAGAAAACCCCATAACCTTCAGTTCTCTAACCACTAAATCAGTTAACACACATCTATCTTCACACATCAATCAGTTTCTTGCCAGATTTTAATCTAGGTGTGTATGCATTAAAATGTGTAAATTTCCTCTTGATTACCTTCCCTGAGTAGGAACATTACTCTCCTTTTATAATGGAAATGTTGGCATTTTATTCCTGAATTAAAAAGAGCAGCTGAATTTCACTGACCTGAGATACGTGCAAATGTTTTATTTATTTAGGGGTAGGGACATAAAAAGAGTCCTCGATTACATCCTTCCTAGTCTTCCAGCAGTCAGTTTAATCCACACAGCTTTCACCATGGACACTTTAATCACCTCTTCTCCCTCATACTCACTACTGGTAGCAGCCTAGCATTGGTTGCATCGTGTTTCACAGATTTTCACTGTCTTCATGGTTAGCTTACAGAAAAGATAATATCACATAGCATAATGGGCTTAGAAATCTTTGACAGGTTTTAAAATAGTTTTTAAAAGCAATAATTAAGTAGCCCCAGTTCTTCTCTCTCACATATAAGTCCTGTTTCTTTATTCTCTGAAGTACATACAGTGCAGTTATTTTCTTTCCTCCCCCAAATCTTCCTTTCTTTGCATTACAAATTGAAGAGCCATTTCATTTTCAAAGCTTAATTCTGATGTTAAAAAAAGAAAATATGCCTTTGATATTTTACCATGGGGAATAAAAGGCCCTGCAGGCTCTTTTGCCTGGTATTCTGTATATCAGCACGCCTGTTCTTCTGTTGGCATTTCTTCTTCCCTTTACAAGTTCAGCAATGCCAAGCTGCAATCCAGTATGTTACATACATATACATGTGTGTGCGTTTGCATATCCTAGCAGATTTGTTTGGAATATGTGCCAGGCAGGATTTATTGCCCCATTTTAACAGTAATCTACTATTTAACCATCATCCTAGAGCCTAGGAATTAAATGTTTTTAAAGTAACTGGAGTACAGCAAGCTGTATTTAAAATAATATTTGTTTCAAACAGAGTTAAATAACATGTTGTCCTATATTAATTTTACACAAGTCTTTCAAGAAATCTACCTGAAGTGGATTTGGCTTGGAAGCCCCCTACATTTAGAGGAACTTGATGAGTCATAAGAGTAATTTCCTTTTATAAATAATACACTCCCTTGACACACAACTTGAGTTCCCAGTTGAACATAGCCAAGTGTGCTTTCTTTAGATAATTTAATTCCTGAGAGCATCAGTTTTTCAGTTCACAAAACTGATAAAGCACCCCAAAAGGCAAGTTTTATGTAAATATACATAATAAGGTAAAGATTAATAACTACAGTTTATGCAACTGTCTTAGACATCACCTCTAATATTCTATCATTCTGGCGTAATCCCCAATTAACATCTGTTCATCAATCCTGTTGAAGTGTTTTCCTCCATTTTATTCAAATCTGATTCATTTTTCTCTACTCACCACATCATCCTATACGCCCCAATTTTTCTGTTCTTTCTTTAAGGTCAGAGGCTCTGAAACCACGATGGACTACCATACAGCTCCCCAAGTAACCTGCCTGACATCTTCCAGCTTGCAAAACAAGGATAGCAATGCTGATGTCTCAGATGAGTTAGGCCTGAGCTGCAAGAAAACTGAACTCAAAATCAGTGGCGTGACTTGGGGGTTTTGGTGGAGGCAAGACTTTAACCTGTGCTTAAAGCAGTCTGAGGCCAGAATAAGAGACTGCCACAAACTTCCAGAGCATTTACCTGCGCTCAGCTGTCACCACAGTCACTGCCCATCAGAAATGCTTTTGGTTTTTTAAGTATGTAGAAGAATTTAAAAGATCACAATTTCTTTTAACGAAGTGAAACTAGAAAACTCTGTGTTGCACCACATCCCCGCAGAGAGATGGACGTAAAAGAGAGGGAAGGCAGCCTCCAGTAAGCAACAGTATTTCCCGCTGTGCACCGTGATGAGATGAGCTCTGCTACAGAGGTCGAGAGCTCCAGCTAGCCAATACCACCATGCTAGAGCGATAGAGCATGAAGTGCCATGCTATCCAGCAAAGAAGTGCTGGTCTGGGCAAACTTAGAAGACAAATCGCTATTTGGTCCCAATTTATTTCTCAATCTCCAGAGATAAGGCAGTCACATACCAACTTAAAACCATCTTGTGCAGGTTAGAAACACCTAAACCGTAATGCAGGCCTGCCAAAGGTAATGCAAAATTAAAACATTCTGGTTTGAGAGCATCCCAGTACCAAAACGTACGAACTTTGAACTAGGTAGTCCTTTATGATAAACCATCAAGTAGAATACAAAGGGTAGTTACGTTCACACTGAAAAACAGTCATATCACAAGCAAGAGGAACAAAAAATTATGAAGACCCTATGCCTGCTGAAGACAGTGTATTATAAATCCACGCTATTTTCTGAGACTGAATGAGCTGAATTTGCAGTTCAAGAAGAGAGATAATGTAGCTTAAAACCATTTAAAAAAATTCCATGCGAGCCTCTCTCTTTTGATGTCAGGTTACTCTCAGAACGTGACATGTCAACAAATCACTCCATGTCACACATTTATTTGAGGGAGAAAACACAAAGAGAGATGATATCTTTCCTCAGCTACAGTAAACTACAGCTCTCTTGAGGGTACACCCAAGCAGCTAAAAAACCCTCTAAAATTATTTGAAAAACAAAAATAAAACCAATGGGTTCAGAGAGGCATTACTTCCCTGAATCTGCATCAGAGTGCAGTTGACAGCTTCACTTTTTCTGCCCAACCTCCGCTCCTCTATTCTCTTCACTCTGTGGCAGGATATTAACCCAGAATTACAGAAGTCAGCATTTTAGAGTGATCAGCTAAGCCACTCTGAAGATGAAAGTGAGAAAATCATTGCAAGTGATTACGTACTGAAGTCTATGGTTTAATGGGTACCTTATAATTTCAGGATCTCTGAGAATACATGAAGAATAGCTACAATATAATTCAATGGGAACTTTGATATCATGCATGTCTCACGCAAAAGTAAAAGTCATAACAGGAACTGCAGAACCAAAGGTTTGAGGAACAGTCTGAAAAAGGAAAACTTTCATTATTGTGAAATGTTAATGTTGGGAATTAAAAATATAAGTGCAGGCAGAGATCTTTAAAATAGCTGTTTAAAAATGCGTATTTTGTGAGTTGCATATTGGTCTTCAGAATTATCTCCAACAGAATATCTCAGATCCATTACAGAAAAGTTACAATAAAAATACAGCAAGATAGCAGCAGAGGAAGCTTCTACTCTCAATACTCCCTTTCATATCAAAACCAGTGAAAGGTAAAAGGCTGAACACTTAGCTTCAAGGCAACGACTGACTTCTCTATTGACTAACATAAAGCATACTTCCATACAGAGTCAGTGAAAGAGCACATCTTTCAGACTATATCCAAGTTACCTCTGCCTTCAGCTGTTGGCAAGTAGAAATGCCCCTAAACCTACATGCTTGCCCATCTCTCCTGCTCTGACAGGAAAAGCAGAACAGGGGAAAAACAGGTGAACTGACATGCGTGAAAATTAAGGCATACCAAAAATATCAGGGCTTTGGAGCTTCAACTTCCATTAAAAAAAAAATTACAAAAATTGCACTGGATTTGTTAATTTCAGAAATGCTTCAGCCCAGCCTCCAAGGGTGGCTGCAAAACTTCAATTTTTGCTATGCAGTATCAACTATTTCTTGTGGCAGCTCCTTTTGTCAGTGACTCATACTGGGTTTTGCTCTTGAAGATGTCTTCTCACTGAAAAATTTGGAGATTTAAAAGAAAGAGGCTCTAAGGGCTCTAACACTGGTGTCCAGATCAACAAAGAGTACAGTCTACTTCCTCCCCATGTTTAAGCAGAAAGCCTGAGCTCTGTAGAACCTGTAGATATTAAAAGCATATTATGTCCTTCTTCAGGTATGTTGATAATGGCAAGACACATTCTCATCAACAGAAAGCTGGCACAATTCTTGTTTCCACCTCACCTCGAAGAGCTATTTTCCATCCCATCAACTAGTACTATATTAAATAAATAGCATCAATACAGCTAACTAAGAGCTCCTAAAAATTTGACAGCCATAATAAGGGATCGCAAAATATTCAGTTAATTTTCATTCGGGTATGTATTCATAAACACAAAATACTGCCTTTTTTGTTTTCTTTTGTAAACATTTAATACTTGAACATCGTAACAGGTATTTTAAGACATGTGGGGGCTAATTTAAAGGTAAAAGAAAAATCTAAAGCAGCTCTATCAGGCTGAAAGCAGCACAAACAGATCAGGTTTGAGAAATAAAGCCAAGCATTTTGCTGCTTATTTAACTCTGCCCCCTTTGGGAAGGTGTTCCCTTAGGCTACTTCTGCAACAGCACTGAATAGGGAAAAGAAGAAATTTGGAATATCTGAACTGACAGCTCAATATGAAATTCAGTATGACAATTCTGAAATCTGAGGGCTCTCTAGAGTTGTCACCTTTTACATCTGAGTCCTTCACAGGCTTACTGAATGTGGTAGGCTGATCAGATTTAATGAATAAGAGAGCCTGCGTTTTAGTCATTTCGAGCCAGAAGCTGCACTGCCGTGCTGAACAGGGAGCATAGCCCAGTACTTCTTCAGTAGCAAACACCTGATTTACTGTGCATGCCTACTGAGGGTGATTTATTCTGCATTTGTTATGCATACTGAACGCTTCATTATCTTTATTGTGTTTGAGTTTTTAAGAGTTGCACTGCTAGCTGTATCCTCAGCTATATCTATGACTCCTTCTCTAGAAATAAAGCTAAAGCTGACAATATCCATCGGTAGTTAATTTACTTAAGTAACCAGAGTCAAGATCATTTATGTCTTCTGTAGCATTCAGCATTCAGTTCAGTTGATAAATAGAGCAGTATGTGCAGGGTTTTTCCGCCTGTATTTTGAGATGGACCTTCCCACTCTAAATACAGATCTGTCAGTTCTCTTTCATGCATCAAAAAAGACACGAAGGAAACTTCACTTTCTAAACCACTTTAAACATTTATGGCATAGCATGCAGCAAAACCATAATAGCCCTTTGACAAAATACAAAATGGAAATAATCTGAACAAGAGACAAGCAACAAAACAGAAACTAGTTAACTAGAGAAGGAAGCTCAGAGCAAGAAGGAGGAGAGCACAGTTTATTCTTTTATAGCAGAGCAGTAATTTTACTGCAAGGTCAAAGGAAACTGAAGAGCTCAGCTGTACTGGGCGGTGGCCCAAACCAGGTGGGAGTGCACCAGATTATGACCAAAGGCTTCTCAGACTGAAAATTAACTTTGCAAGTTAAAAAGGGACAGAACACGAAAAAAAAAAGTGGAAGAAAATAACAGATTCCTGGTGTAGGCGACGAGCTCAGCCTAAGAAAGAAACCACGGACATGTTCTCTGAAAACCTGCAAGATAAAAGGCTCTCTAAACTTTTGTTACCAAGCAATGCATCTGGTAGTAGGGATTTGGCAGAGTTTACTGAAATGTAATAGTGGATGGGATGATAGCACATAGGAAGCATGGGAAGAAAGACTCATCTTGTCACTGGGAAGTGCAAGATCAGCTTACAGAACCTATAAAGGGTATCAGTGGGAGGTATAAGAAACCTGGTTCAATCACAGAAAGTGTTACTCTTCTCAAAATAAAAAAAGGTTTGGGTCAGATCATACGAGATTGAATTCAGGCTATTTAAACGACCAAGAAAACCTGAACATAGTTATTAAGAGATTAATATCACCTCCTTGGTATCATGAAAACAGATGTGAAAGCAACTAGTTGTCTGAAGTCTTCATTGTGGTAAAATTTTTATTACCATTCCAAATCTGACAAGAGAAAACTAGAAGCTGATACAAGAACACCTTCCCTTGGCTTTTGTTTGCATTCTGCTCTGGTAAAGACCTCAGCCTATTAAGAAGCAAGACTTAAGCCACCATCAGGAACGTGCTTCCTTCAACTGTATCACTATTTAGTTTTGTTTCTTTGCATACTCAACTTCTTCATTTATCGCCCTATTTCAGAGAAGCATAGAGACCCATGTTCAAACATGCCCTTCCATGATCTTACTGTGAGTACTGCAGTTTTGGAAACACCAAGTGAAATATTTTGCAACCAAAGTAACATTAGGAGAGAGAGTAGAACACTGCTTTCCAAGACGTCCATGTTTTATTTCACAGCAACACAGTGCACCCATTTAGCACTGACAAAAGACAAAAAGCTGTGCCGTGACACATTTCAATAAAAGATGATGGTAATAGTTGAATACTGTCTTTTAATTAAGCAACCTCTTAAAGTGCACTAATATGTAACTGCAACATTGTTACTGTTCTGCTCTGGGGTACGCTATTAGGGAACTGATGGCAGTGAAATCAGGTAAGTAATGTGTTCTTACTGCCATGAAGTTTGCAAATCTTGTCTAAAAAGACATGGTTCAAAACCATGAAAATGCACTGGAAAGCACCAGTATGCAAGCCTGGAAGGCATATAGAGTATTGGCAATAACCTAGAAAATGCTTTTGTGTACAGTCCAAATAATAGTCTTCTATAAAATTGACTGAAAGGACTCAGTGCGTGTACACGTTTTTCATTTTAAGTGCATTATAGCTGCAAAGAATAGAGATGCCATACTGAAGATTCCTAATATAATATGCTAGAATTTTGCCAGAAGAAAGCAACAGAGACAGGTCCTGCATCCTGGATTTCAAGAGATGAGGAAAACGCCTTAATTCAATGGAAACTATAAACATCCCAGAAACATGCAACTACTAAAAGTTCCAGGGTTTTTTTCTCCAGTGAAGAGGCTTAAAATTTATGTCACTATCCGTGACATTAAAGGTCTCCCAGATACCAGCACCTGACAAAGATAATGAGAAAAAAATCATGTTTCAGAGAATGTAAGTTTAAAAACAAAAGCAACATTTTAAGCACTGATCAGAACAAGTAGCAAATTAAGTAACTTCCTGCTTCCAAGGTCTTTATTCTGAGAGGCTGGTGGTTGTTAGTGTTACTACAAGACCACATTAGTCCTTCCACAGAAGGAGCACGCTGAACATAGAATGGCTGAACATGAAAGTGATGGCTGGGACACTGTTAGTCAGGCCACAAAGAAGTTGAGATGCGGGAGGTAAAATGAAAGAAGGCACATGAAAGAGATGAAACCGGGTAGATGAGGCATTTCACCTGAGAAACTGGACTAAACTGACAGATTGAATGCATGGTAGGGGACAGACAAGTAGCTTTTACACAAGTTTGCGTGTTTCACCTATCTTTTGATACAACAGGGCAATTAAGTACCAGTATTTCGGGGCTAAAAACTAGCATGTTTTTCAGCATGTAAGTCTCCCAAACATGCAATCACACAACACCTGCAGAGAAAGGGAAAAACTGCTTCCTCACCACTTGTCTGGTTTATCAGTTTGCTCACGCTGATGGTACATGCTTTGCTACATGTCAGAGAGGAAAAACATTCCTGTACTTACTCAGATGTACATGTATCTGATCAAATACTCCATTTACTGCAACAGCGCATGGCAGAACAATGGCTGTACAACACAACACAGCAAAATGAGCTGAGTAACTGCAGGGGAAGGACAACTAAGCGCCTATTGTCAGGCATGCCAAGGAGGGCCCACAACACTTTTTTCTGAGATGCGTCCTGAAGAATTTTGGCACTTCATAAAGAGCAAGGCTCCTACAACATTTGAAAGGCAGATTTCAGGAATTAGGTCAATGCTCAGCAATGTGCTATTAGTATCTTAAACATAAAGACAGTTTTAATTTTCTAAGTAAATGCATACCACCAGATCAGCAGAAACATTCAAAAATGGGTTGTTTCCTTTTTCTCCACTTTTGAAGTACATTCTCCACCCTTCCCATGAGTCATGACCCACAGATCATGACATGCTGTATTAACATTCCGCGTATGTCTCAGGCAATAACTTAACTGTATCATAAAGTCAGGATTTTATAAGGACTGAGCCTCAGGATTTTTGTGAACAAACAGAATATGCCATTTTCTGTCTCAAAGATTTTTAACAGTCATACCTTATTTTTAATTGAAATACATGTTCCAAAAACTAGGCAAATAACTTTGGCTATATATGGATGCAGCTAGCATTTTAAAGCACTGCATGATATTCAAGTAACAGGAGAGGACGGCAGCTTCCCATGTTGGTATCTCGGAGTTCATCCCCCACGACTCTACTTGACTAAGAGTGAGATAAAGTTGCATTCATTGGTTAGAAATGTTAATGGTCACACTTTAATATCTGCATTGCCACGCAAGGATCAGTCTGGCATTCGGGCTTTGTACAATGACAATGCCTAACATTAATTTTTTTTTAATCCTTTGTCTTCCCTAAAGCCAAATATTATCATCTCAGCATATTAATGTGAGTTTGCTCTATTCACTCTGGGATTCTCTTGGTCACTGTAATTCCAGCATATCCTTTAGTAGTAACTGGACTCTTTTCTACGTATTTGCAAGATGACTGTCCTTTCTATACATTCATTTAGCTTGATCTGGGTGGCACACCATTCAATGATTTTTCGCACAGTGCTAACCATATCCCTGGTTAATGCCACCTTCATGCAGACAGACTTTCTCCCAACAGCACTGGACTCAGGAACACACTCTAAAGTATAGGACCATAGAATCATAGAATCATTAAGATTGGAAAAGACCTTCAAGATCATCGAGTCCAACCGATAACCTAGCACTGCCAAGTCCACCACTAAACCATGTCCCTAAGTGCCACATCTACACATCTTTAAATACTTCCAGAGATGGCGGCTCAACCACATCCCTGGGCAGCCTCTTCC
>NW_009204513.1:0-19269 GCF_000690835.1 Fulmarus glacialis
AAAGGGGTGGGGGGTGGGGGGGTGGGGGAAATATTAAAAACCAAACAAACCCAGAAAAGAAAATACCTCTTGGTAGAAAATACCAAATTTAGTTTAAGTAAACAGAAAGCTTATAGAGCAGAGATTAAAGGTCTTTTCCTAAAGGTGACTAACAGAATTGCAAAAAACCAAAAACAGTACAGAAAGCCCAAAAGCAAGCCAGCACTTTCAAACTTAGCTGCTTAAATCTGTATCTAGCCAACTAGCTTAAGGATAGCCTAAATTTCAGATATTCCTCACACCAAAATTTCTGAAACAGTTTGACAAGTGCTGCAGGTACTCAAGGTATTCATTTTGTAAATGCTGATGATAGCCCTTGAATTTTAAGAAAGTATATATTCAACCATTTCGTTTAATTGCATAATAATAACACACTTTCACATTCCTGGCTGCAAGGACATTTGTTTGGTTGAGTTTTTTAAAAGGTGTTTTATAGTATCAGTCACACACCTCCAAGAAAAAAGTTGTGGAAGAAAATTAGGTGGAAGTTATTCTTCTTTTCCTTAAAAATAAAGACAAATCTTAATTCTCTTCATAGAACTACATATTTAAATTTGCAAGTACCTGTATACAGTCACTGTCTTTATCACCTCCAACATAAGCAATTTTTTTTGTCATGCTTAGATCAAGTTCTAGCTTTGATTATACTTTTTTTTTCTCTCCCTTCAAAAAAACCTTAAGTCAACATACTGAAAACTGAATGTAAAACACACTTTTTATACATACCCATGCCCACATTCTGAGCAGGCATTAGAATATTTATTTTAAAAACACAGGGCTTGCTTACCATATTCACAACTTTCAGTGGCTGGATTTTAGAAAAGCCTTTTTGAAATTAAAGTCTCTTGCTACCGTACATTCTTGCTAGCGAGAAAATGCAATTTCACTACATACGTCTAAACAAGATTCTTTTTTACTGCTTAAGAAAAAGATATTCTAAAATAATTTTCTGGATTTAAGAATAAAGTAAAAGATAAACTTTTAGATTTTACTCAGAGCCACATAGATGACAATTTTTCTTCAATCAGTTGTCATCCTGTCTGCGCGATGAACATTAATCTGGACTTTAAAAAAAGACAGTTGTCCCACTAAACTTAGCAATGATTTACACCGAAGGACAAAGTAAGCCTACCGTTTCCCTCCCTCACTTACGAACACCACCATGCTTCATTTCTGCATTATCTTCTGGTAACCATCTCTGGAATATTCTTAAAAGCTGCTAAGATGATACATTAGAATTCAGGCACGTGACAGATACAAAATTAAAGTTGACCTTCTCTGTCAGAAAAAATAAACAGTAACCATTAGCAGCTTTGTACCTCTGCATTTAACTCCCTATTTTCTGCCTCCCTAGTTTGGGTCCATTAGCTGACTGGTGCAAAAAAGACCCCCGGCAACACTGACTCCCTGTGGATATATTACAATCTCTGGATATTACGCTTGACTATATCCTTTTCTCTACAGATTAATTTTACATTTGAAATAATTCACTCCTGAGTTGGGTCACACAACAATAATGTAGACCAGAGTTGCCAAAATTCCTTAAAAACTTCCTATGTCTGTATCTCTGTCAATAATCTACGGTTTGCCCTGGGAGCTGTTAAGAACTTGTATTGACATTTGCATTTTCATGATTTTACTAGTCACTCCAAATTTCTTGCTCAGCCTCATCAGTTATAGTAAGAACATCCTTTTATCCACCTGGCAAACTATTAAAAAAAGTATTTTATAGGGAAAGTATCCATTAAAATATGCAGCTTCTTACCAAACTTCCAAAAGTTATTTTTTGCTATTGCATAGTGCAGACAGAGAATTTCACATCTACAAAACTTTCAGAACATCAGGATCCTTCAGAGTAAATAATGACTGTTAGATGACTGTCATATTAAATTTCATGGAAATAAGCACAGGACTTTACCATCAGATCACACAAAAGCACCTACTACACAGAATTAAATGAAGAATTTATACACAACATGAAAGTGATTTTGAAAACATCGGTGCTGCAATTCTGTCATGAACTTTGACAAACATGCAGAGTAAGGCAGCACTCTTGTATTTATTTTGACCATTTTCCAAGCACCTCAGTATGATTTGGGGGCTCACCATATAAGCACATCCTGAGCCCAACTAGGTGTTGATGACAAAGTAAATGTATTCCCACCTCCATTTTCCTTCAACAGCTGCAGGATTTTTCTATTGCTGTCTGCTGGGATTTTGCCCATATTTTTCTTGTGTTCAGTAAGGCGTGGTATATCTTTGAGATAGAGAAACCTACCACACTAACAATCAAATACAGTCTGTATTAAATTGCTGGTGGGACAGGGCTTCTTATCTTCCCCAGGACTAAAATCTATACCCTGAAATTAGAAACTCTCTTGTCCTTTGACCTAGGAGCAGAGCATGATTTTAATTCTCATTCCATCTGTGCTGCGGTACGTGCCATTCCTCCTTACATTTTGATATTTTCCTGTCAATTTCATATTTATTCTCTGCAGAGAATATTTTAAGACTTGCTTCTGGTTTTTAATGTGCACACATAAATAAATAAAAAAAAAAACAACAAACAACCAGCCCACCCTTTTTATAAATTGATGCAGGTTGCTTTGAGTTTATAGGAAAGAAGACATATAGAGAACATTTGAAAGTTTTCAAACAAAACCACACTTTCAACATGCAAAATGTCACTGTACTAGCCCAAGTTTGCAATCACCCTGGTATCCTTCAGGATGGGCTTCTAGCTACTTCTCAGCAGCCCACTTTGTATTGTTTTATCTGACTGATTAGACATCAAACCACCTTCAGAAGGCTTGCGCAGAACAGCTGTAGAAAAAAAAGAATTTGTTTCTGCCAAAAAACTCATAAGCTCAAGGGCCGTTTAACTTAGCTCAGTCACTTAGTTTATTTTGCATTAGAGGAACTTCTCATTTAATTTACCAGTCTATAATAGGTAACTTTTTCAATATGAAGCTAAAGGTCACTATTATATGTAAGGAAAATTAAGCCGATGTTCTTGGTTGCCTTACAGTTCTCCTAGTTCAACTACTCCAATAAATGAACATGTACAACAAGCCGAAGGGCTTTTTATTACAAATTTAATTCATTTCTCTAGACAACTGTGAAATTTGCCATTGACATTAGTCATTACCCCAAGGCGAACTAAAAGATGATCTCAGTTAATAAATGATCCTTAACAAGGAACGCTCCTATCTTCTGTGATATTGGCACAGGCACATTTTATTAATGCAGGACTAGCTTCCTGCCAGAACACTAGCATTCACGACTATTTGGTGTGCTTGTTTCCTCTTCCTGCTCCTGATATTAATAATTATGCAACGGGATAATTAGCAACACAAAGAGACAGTACTATGTGCTTGCAGCTAGATTTTCAGCACGTTAACCTTCTGGGAAATAAAGAACAGAAGCAAAGAGTCTAGCCAAATAACCAATGCAGGTTGATTTCACAGTGTGTAAAAGGCTAATTATCTGTGAAAAGTCTGACCTCAAGTAACAAAATTACACAAATGTGCAGGCATTTTATCTTAAATAAAACTCAGATGCACTAGTTCATAATGTGAGGAATCATGGTTAATAACTATCTTCCAGAACTATTTGTCTATATATAGGTTTATAAAAATAAAAAGAAATCCAAGAGGGAAATAACTGTCTCCTACAAAATGTTAACCAGTTATTCAAATACCTGCAAAGGTAGGGTAAAATAATCTCCCCCCATCCCCCAACCATTGCAATGCTAAAAAAAATATACCCAGTATGTGACAGAAGTAGGTTAAGTGCATTTTGTTTACTGGAGACAGGCTACAATAAAAAGCAGAAAATATTACTACTTCTTTACAGATACCATGTGTAATTCATTCTGATATAAGAATATTTATCCACTAGCAGTAATAACAAACCACAATTTTTGTCATGAAAAAAATAAATTGTATTTGCAAAAAGCAAACACATTACGGAGTGTGTAAAAATGCAATATTCCCATTTTCTAGTCAGAGTTCCAATTTATTGAAGTAACAGAGCAGAAAATGCACTGACAGCTGTTACATTTTATTGCGAATTAGTATATACGTTTTATATCCAGTGAGCAAATGCATGATACATTGTATTCCAGTAATTGCCACTGGCTTTCCAAATGGAAACTGAATGATCTTAGTGCAATTACACTCAGGAGAGTAAGTGTAACAAGCTACAGTTCTACATTATAGCTCTTTAACAATACCAAGAATTTTACTCTGTTTTAAAAAATAAAATAAAAAGGTCAGACTGTATATATAAAGACAGAAATATATATTTATCCATCTTCATATAATAAAATGAGTATTTCTGCTATTCTGGCTTAGATTTGGTTACATATAACACAGCCTATATGTTTCAAAAAGTTTGTAAGAATGATGCTTAAGTTTTCTACTTGTTTAGTAATTTCTTCAGCATCAATAGTTGGGGGGGGGGGGAGACGGAATGGTTGGAAACTTCGAACATATAAAATCAAAACTTCTCATTTCACACAGGAAATAAATGTTTGCTATTCCTAGACCACGCCCTTACTTGCCAGTATCCTTGCACAGAAAATAAAACATTTGCTTTGAAAGATTTAACACATTACCTTCAGACATAACATTTTAAATGTTTGTTACTGTAGGTTTTTCCCTCCCCCAGTTATCACCTGAGATAGTAACACTCCAAAGAGAGCCAATGTGCTGAGAAATTAATATTTCAAATGCATTAAGGGGAGTGGGGGCAGGGGGGAAAAACATTTTTTATTTTTATTTTTTACTAACCTTAATAACATATTTTAAACCATTTCGTTGGGCAACCAGTCTTGTGACAGCTTCTGCACCTTCAAGGTCTAGCGTGAAGCGCTCAGTAAAGCCGGCAGTCTCCTCCCCTCTAGTGGCTACCAGCTCTCTTTGCAGCAAACAGAAGAGAAAGGCCTATAGAGGACCACCTCAGGGCCATTTGTGTCTTTTTTCTAAGCTTACAAGGGGAGGAAAAAAAAAAAAAAACAAACCACAACAGAGCAGGCAGTCTATCACCGCAGCAAATAAAATTTATCAGTCATTTAAAACAATATGTTAGTAGTGACTACAACTTAATCAACACCAACCTGCTGACATAGATTTGCAATTTGAGCAGGTTATTAGTGATCGAATTAACAACATGTCACAACTTGTATCTGATTTATTAAAGGAAGCTGACTAATGCAACGGGGCTATAAACAACATGCATGGAGACATTTTTCAGGCAAGCTGACTACTGCCATACAGCCCATGAAAAAGCAGAGTTAAAAACAATCTCTCTGATTTTGCCTTTTTTGCAAGCTCTTACAGATTATTGCATATTGGTCTTACTGTGAAGCGTGGGGATCTACACCATAAACCCGTACCCCGAGGGGGTTGATCCCTGCACAAACAGGCACAAAAATATCAGTCCGACCACATCTAGTAAAAGAGCTCAATGGGAGGGGTAGGCACGAGGAAGCAATGAGAAAATACAGGATGCTGAGACAGGTTGTGATCTCAGCAATACAGTACTCTAATCATTGCCAGCTTTTTCCTTTGTGGTCCTCAGAGGGTTTTAAGAAGACACAAGAAGGAGAACTGTGAAGTGGGGCAGCATGGTTTTCTGGAGTTTACCCAAATCTCTTCCTAAGTATGTAGGGTAACACGGGAGAAAGCACAATGTCCCTAATGTAGCCCATAAGTAGTCAGCACTTGCAGTACTTTTACAGGCGTGGGCTAATATTGACCCAAATGTACAAAGAGGTCTATTTGGAGCATGGATTTAAAATTCTTTCACTTTTCGAAATTTGCCCCTGAACAGGGTTAGCTTCAAACCCCAATCTTTGCTTCTGTACCAGGCCCATGCACAGCCACCAATATAAAACTAAGACTTTTCACAGCTTTACACAAAACAATTTATTTCAGAGGAGCATTGTAAACACAGTTAAGCATGAGGTGTACAGATTAGATTTGGTAGTGTATCCAAGTCCAAGGGTAACCTGACCAGATTTTGATTTGCACCCACTTCTAATTCTGAAACAATTAGTTACAGCCCAACCAGTGGCTTGAGAGCATTTTCATGAGAAACAAGAATTTAACATAAATCCACATAACCAAGGAAATTCAGAATTGAAGCTGTCAATTCTTAGGCCCAATAGAACACATAAAGAGGCTTGTTAATGCTGAACTAATTGGCATTCTTGGCTTGACAGTCTCAGCAGAGAGACCAAGGAGTGAATAAGCATGGAGACTAAACTACCCTCTCGCTCACAGGTGGTCCCTCTAGGTTAGGACTAAAGCACATTCGGAGATGAAGAAGCAAAGAGAAAAACATACACCAACAGTACTGTTTAATTCGTGAACAGAAGATTTTAGCCTGCACTGAAGGTGATGCAACCAATTCTTAACCACTGGCTATTCTTACAGCATCTGTTAGCCTGCAAATAAGCAAAGGTTTTGTTTTTCTTTTGACAAAAGTTTATGTTTTATAATTAAGGGGAGAGGCTGATATCCTCCAGCCACCTCCATCACCATGTTAGCTTCTATGGAAATGTATGAAAAATCCCAATCTGAAAAATGCTGTACTCTGCAAACTGACCAACATAACCACAGTATTTTCAGACACACACTCAGGGGAAGGAGTTCACCCCTGCCTCCTTGAGGCTGCTAAGTACAGGCCAGGGAGTAAGTGTAACTGCAGTCTTAGCCCCTCTGACACACACAACATCTCACCCTCCACATCCCGTGTAGAAGTATGTTTCTCTGGCAATCATCGGGACGGGAGGATCTGTTTTTATGTCATGCTCGAACCCCTATTATTTACAGGTATGTCTATAGTACTAAGGGAGCTTCGTAAGATTATTGATGTATCATTACCTCTGGAAGGGAGCAATAAGGGAGTAACAATATATTTGCTTCAGGTAGATTGGTGCTGAACAGTTCTCCATAGAACACTGTAAAAAGTCTCCTATCTTGCCCATTGAAACTGTGCTGGATTAGAAGAGAGAGGTATTGAAAATAAGATGCACAATATTAACACTGAGGGTAATTAATCACTGGAACAAATTACCAAGGGCCGTGGTAGATTCTCTTTCAGTGGGAGTCCTTAAATCAATATTGAATAGCTTTTTAAAAGATACGTTCTAGCTCAGCTACAAGTTATAGGGCTCAATGCAGAAATTGCAGGATGAAATTCAATGACCTATGTAATACAGGAAGTTAAACTAAAATATTGTCATGCAGATTTCTAGACTTAAAATGTATTAATTTATTAATTTTAGCCCACAAGAAAAAAGGACATATCTAGAAAAAAAAAAAAAAGACTGGGAAAGAACGACCCATCTTGACAGAGTAGCTCTTCAGCTGATGTAATATCAATGGAAATTAATGAGGAAATTTTGATCCTATGCATCTTAAAAGTTACTATTTAAAATGACACATTCATAACTCTCCAGATTTGTTCACTTGGCAGATTTTCCTTCCTTGCCTAAAGTATTCTCAGTGCAGGAATGGAAGATGGTGACAAAGGCAGTCCCTGCTCCCAGGGTTATCTGGGGACTGTTCAGCCCCAGTGCAATTTTGAGCAGCCTCAGGGCTGCCCTAAGTTATGCCAGCTTGTAATCATGCCCTGTAGCTGTTATACCAGCTGAAGAATAGTCAGGCCACAACATGATCCATACACCTCTACACTTGTCCCTCTGGCACTCCCCCAAGCATGTTCCCTAAAAAAAGGGTGGAGAGACAGAGGAGGTGGTCAACAGTAGAAAACAGACTCTGTGATCAGAATCACATCTCCTTATTGCACCTAAAATAATTTGTCTAAAATAGTTTTACTCTTGTTAGGAAGAGATTTTAAAAAGATAGACATAAAGAGAGGATCTACTCCTTCTTACAGATGAGTAGAATTCCACACTAATTTAAAAGAAGTTATTTAACTGCGACACTTACAGACATCAACACAGTCTCTCATGTGGAAAGTAGACTAAAACATTTGTAATTCTTCCCTTTCAAACGAGCTTGAGCTACTCAAAACAGGGGAAGAAAAGTAATTCTAATTTCTTGAGGTACAAACACCAATTCTAATGGTTTTATTTTAGAATTATGACTGTAATTTTCACAGCTTTTCTGGCCTTTCAGTGGGTAACCTTCAACAAAGAGATAAACAAACTGAATCCTGCAGTATTAAAAATTAAAGGTCACAGGTTCGGCTATCGACATCACTTACGCTTTCTATACTTGTTCACTATAAGAAACCAGAAGTGTTCAGTTCTCCACTGAGCTAGCTATATATGTAAGCCTTTGTGAATTTTGCCAAAGATAACTTCACTTTGCAGAAGCATTTGGAGTAGAATTTCTGATAAAATTTGAAAATTTGATAGCATTTTTTATAATCTAAGAAAATTGCATAAATTAGTTATCAGCTGTTCGTGAAACTCTAAATGCTGAGCAGTTTGTCCATCACTGTTTTGTTCTTCTGCAAAACTGAATTATGGCCAGAATAGTTATTAGAAACAGATCATAAATGATTCAAAATCAATCCATACACAGCCTTGTCAAATGGGGCTGTTTGAACTCAGCAGTCTACATGGATAGTTTTACAGGATCAAGATCTAAACTTTCTAATACAAGAATTTCTGGTTTACAGTTTCTGTCTGTTATGTATGTGAATGCAACATACATATTTTTAACAATTTTGCCCTGTGAGTAACAATTTTACCCTGACTCTTTTTTTTTTTTCCCTGAAGAAAAAATAATAATATAGAAATAGGTGCTAAATGTTGCACTCTACTGCTTCTTTGTACTAAACATCAAGCCAAATTCTGCTTCCACTGTCCATGGGAGATAAAGGGTTTAATCATTTCAGGAATACCTTGGCTGATGTGCACTCATTTCAGCAGAAAGCACCACATGGGATGTGACGAAAGAAATGTAGCCTGGTAACTCTCAGAAGCCTGTTGTCCTGCCTTAACAGATATGTGCCAAATCCTACCTGATGTGCATTTCTTGGGATTTCCCTCATTCCTCACACTGCTTACAAAAAGTGAGAGTATTTCACATTTTCTAAGAAACGGTCCAAACAGGGAGCAAAAAAATTAGCAGAAGAAAACACACTCACAGTGAGTCATCGGATGAAACCACATAGTCTAAGACTGCTCTTGCATTATGCGGCATGGCTAGAGATAATAATGGTCTTTCCACATCCAACCAATTGGAACAGCAACAGAATCATGATGAAACGAAAAACGAAAAGTAGATTATGAACAATGTGAAGTAGTTATCTCTTTTAATTAATTTAAAATATACCGGCCATTAAGTCTGAGGAACTGTCTCTTTGAGAATCTAATGAGCCAAACAGATTGCTTCCTTTAGTATCCCCTTAAACATCTTTCTAGATATGAGTCTTACTCCTGAGAAGACCAACTGTTCAAAAGAGGATGCACACCCAGCAGCAACAGCAACAGAAAAGAGCAGATCCATTTTCAGCTGCTCAGTAGACCAAATTATAAGCCACTGGAAATGGAGACTGCTTACTGCAATTGTATTTGCCTGAGCAGAGACTTCAGGATGTTCTGCATTTTTAACAATACACACAAAGAAATGGATCAAGTCCTAGTTATTGCTTATGGGCAAAAGAGGAACATATTTAAAATTTTTCTGCAGATGAACGCGGGGGAGGCCAAGAAAAATATAATATAGCCCTACAGATGCATAGTAAGTAATTCTTTTTCCCATATTGCGGTATCATATGCGAGGGAACACATTTGCTCCAGGATTGCCAGTTCACAGAAGGATCAATGCACAGACAGGTTCGTAGAACCCCGTGTGAACCGACGGAGCTTTCCAAATTCAGGGCAGATGAAAGGGAGCAAACGATCTATGCAGTGCCAAATTCTATATGGTGCTATAGGTAGCTGATCAATGCCAGCAATGTATCAGACCCTTGCTCCGACAATCTGAAGGTCTGTTCAGGTGACTGCAAACAGTAGAAGCAAAGAGAGAACACACGGAGCACAGCGTGGGCGTTATAACTAGAGTGCTGTAAATTAGAAAGGCACACATTTGTAATTGGCATTGCTGACAAAGAAGTGGCACTAAAGTTACAGATGGAGTCAGAGCTGATGCTGGAACGAGCAGCCTAAATAGCTTGTCACTCTGAGCTCATTAAGAAGTAAAATGCAGATCAGGGAACAGCTAAGCAGCTGGGTCAGGTTGTTCATTGGCTAATTTAGTCTAAACAAGAAAGAGGGAAGGCATGAAACATGTTCTGGAAGAGTGTAAAAGAAAGCAAGGAACCAGAAGGGTAGGGGTGGCCAACCACTTGCTGCAAGCTGAAACACAGCTTAAGAGAAAACACCAAAGCCAAAGAAAAAAAAAAAAACCCTTGAAAAACAAAACTCCAAACTTAAATCAACCTTCGCTTTCTCTTCTTTTTTTTGATATTTCACTAAATAAACAAAATGCAAAAAATTGGGGTTTCAGCTGTCTCAAAAAATCATTGGAATCCAAGAATCAAGTAATCAGCAACACACATGCCAGTCAAGCATACAGCTATCCACGGCTGAAGACCGACACTGACATAATCATACATATGTATGAGCGTCAGTATTTGCATGTCAGCGCTAAGCATGTAACAATGCAGGTACTTGGGTTAGAAAATTTGGCAAAAAACCCTCTCTCTTTTCAGAACTGAAGCCAGACCTGCCACTGCTGCAGTCAGAAGGCCTGAAGGCAAAGCACTTCAGAGCCCTCTTCTCCCCAAATTATGAAGCACTCACTCGCCTTCTCAAAACAGAGGCTTGCAATCAGGATCTCCCAACAAGCACACTTGAACCCAGGACTCGCCAGGCTCAAAAGCCTGCCAGAAAACCTCCACAGACCCACCTAGGCTACACATTTACACCAGGTCCCCTCCCAGGCTTGCCTTGCTTGTTGTAGTCCTGTTTTGTAGGCGCTCCTTCTTCTGTAAGGGCTGTGTGGAATCAGCGTGCAAAGGAGGGGAAGGCTGGTACAACAACGTTAACTAACTCTTGCTTGTAATTAAAGGCGTAAAATCTGCTCCACACACCATCTTTAGGTAAATTTCATAGCCGATAATCAGATCTTCTATGAAAGGAAAGGAAACAAATGAGCTAGAAATTCCTGATCTGTCATATTTAGAAGCCATCATCAGTCAACGCCAAGAAGTTTTTTATGTATAGGCATGTAGGTATGGGGATTGAAAGGGGCTCTTCTGTGATATTTACGTCTTGTGTGATCCATTATCATTCCCCCAAAATAAGTTTTGTGAAAGGTTATGACTTTTAAGCAATATTATGCACTATGATTAAGCCAAGCAAAGGAGAGCAGGTGAAGGAGAAGACACCAGAACCTCTGTCTGCATATCATATTCTGGTTCCTGCAGAGCTCCCGGGGTCCCCGGGCATTGCAGAAGATACGTAAGATGTCAGGACAAAACCCAAAATTATGTATAAAAATGACATGATCCTGGCAAACTGTTGTGAGACAGCCTGTACAGAGGTGTCCTACCCCAGGTCCTCTTTCCAGTGATTTTAGTGTCCTCTCTAGCATTACCAGTCTCCCTGAATTTTTCCTTGTCATTTTACATGCCTTTGTTTGATCTACAGTGAATAAATGTGTCAGTGCTGCTAGAAAGGCAACTTGATTTTTAGATTTAACAGAAAAGGAGCTAAAAGTTGAGAGCTTTCTCTGTGAGGGAACTGTTATAATGTTCTATTATCCCTGCAGGGATGGAGAGAAATTCTTGTAAATATTACTTATTTAACAGAATATTCTTAAACAACGTATCAAACTACTTAGTGAAATCATATGAACAAATCATAAGAGACTGGTGAATTGAAATGATTAAGGCTCGTTTAATTTCTTGAAACCAGGACATTTCCCCAACATCATAATGCGGATTTGGGTTATGTAGTGTTGAAATAACTGCTGGATCAGTTTTCTGCCATGTCTGTTGATGTAGTACATAGCTAACAGATACGAATTCAACTCTCTGAGTAGGGCATACCTCCTGTTTTCCTTTTTTCCCCCTGTTTTCTTTTTTTCTTTTATTTCTTAAAATAAATTTCTCTCTGTTAATGTGTCTGTTGAGATAATTGTATTGATAATTTAAAATGTCATTATTCTCCAGACAAATACTTTGCACAAAGAGGAAGTTTTATCAGACTTCCTGTATGTCCCTTTCAAGACATATAGAGAACATTACAATTTTATTATTAATATTCTTTTTAATATAGTGTTAAAACCTAAAATAAAGAAGACTTGACGAATTTCTATAGAATCTGAAAAGACAGGGGAGGACAGTTGCCTCATTCGTGGTGGCAGAATGAGGCTGTCTCAATAGTTATTACAGAAAGAGCTTCCTTGGACAAGTAGCTCTACTACAAATAGCACAGAGTGATTGAGACTGTAAGCAGTGGATGCCCTCAAGGGGTAAGGTATCATGCTGGGAGGTGGAATAGTAGAATTTGATCTGCTGTAACCGGGCAGTGATATTCAAACCCTAACAAGAACACAAAGACAGGATGCTTTGGTGGATGGAAAATGGGGCTGAAAATTAGTAGTGCTGGATTATATTCTTTTCCTGACATACACTTTAAGATGAAATTGTCCTCTTCTCCCAAAGACCCAGGAAATCCTTAAAGAAATCAATGACAAAAAAAGGCTTTTTTATTATTGTTTGTTCAGAATTTCGTACTGGTAGTCCATTTCTCCTTTAGCCACCCCCTTCTCCAAACAGGTATCCCAAATTAGCAGGCACTTAAAAAATTGAAGCCAGTTTAAATGGAGATGCTAATGCTTCCTCTTCTCACAGAAGCCTTGAAAATAGCTAATATTTGTAGGATGTTGGCGACAACTGAATGGAAAGTGGTCTAGAAATACAGGTTATTGTTGGTATTATAAACCAATATAATTTGCACTTTCTTCAATATTATTCTCTTTTTGTGCTATTGGTTCATATTTACGACTTTTGTGTATTTATATGCATCAAAAATTAATAGAAAGATTTATTAAGGAAATGACAATGCTATAATTGCTCCAATTGGAAAATCAGTACAACTTCACAGACAACAAAGCAATATGTTGAATTTATGAACCCTGCCTCACTTATTTACATTTAGTATACCAAAAATATTTGAACCATTTAGTTGATGGATTGGAAGTATATTAGGTTAATTAAACCTATCTTGCAAGTATCTTTTTCAGAGTTTATATGCTTATATTGGTTGTACTTAGAAGAATACATGTGTTCTAGAAAAACTTGTATGTTATTACACCTCAATTCAGCAAAAACAGTATTTCTAATTTCAGTAACATCTCTCACAACCTTTCAAGTAGGTCTGAACTGTACTGGAAAGTTTTACTGTTCATTGTGACGGGGTGTTATTTTTCATTTTCTAGGTTAATTTAAAAGCTTCAGTGACCCTTCCTCCACTCTTTTGCCTTGTGATTTTTCCATTAGAAAGCAGGATTTACAAAGGGAATTTTTGCTAATGTAATTATTTTCCTCCTCAGCCTGTGGAGTTTAAGATACTAAAGATAACTGTCTAAGTCTCATGATGCATAGGGTACCTCATTTCTAGATTTTTTTTTTACTAAATGCCTTTGACCCTCTCTTGCTGCTCCTGCAGAGGTCTGGGGTGATGTGAGTGCTGTACCCAACATCCCGAGTTTTCCTCTGTTGTGTCTTGGGAAACAGGGGCTAAACAAGCCATCCGTGAAATGATGATGAAAATTATGACTTTGAGCAAAAAGCCTTTAAGTCATGAAGTCTGCATTGCAAGTAGAGGTCAAGAGTGATGCAAACAGTTGTTAAAGATGGGTTCAGGTGAAAGTAAGCAGTGATTTTGTTACTGACTTTTCTAGCATTTCCATAGCTTGCTGACAGTTTTAATGTGTAGTCAGACACCCTGGCAGTTTAATACTGAATAGATTGGTTCCAGTTTCCTGAAATCATACATGCTTTGTGTGGTCGTAACCCACATCCAGACAAAATTTCCTTATCTGAAAGATCTGCCCTCAAAGATGTGACTTGTAAAACTCAGTGTATCCCAGGCATGAATCAAGCTCATTGCTGTCATATTTATCACTTCAGAATCATGACAATATTTTAATGGAATTAATCTTTAATGGAATTAAGTGTTTGTGAATTGCCTGACTTTATTTTGCACAGAGAAACCAGTGGAAATCTACCTCAAGAGATCATATTAACCTACAAATCTATGATGCTAGATCAGTTTCAAGCTAGAAAACCAAACTGAAATCTGTACATTCCTAATCAGAGAAATTATATCTGGCAGTTCAATTATATGTGCAATTACTCATACTTCAATCATGGGAGATACAAAAATTCAGTGTTTTCATGCTAACTCTGTAAAAAGGAAATGCATATTTATGAAAAAAAATATTTTTATCTTTTATTTTTCTTTAAGAAACTTCTTGAGGGGTAAAATCCTAAACTACAGGGTGGGAAAAAGCTTGCACAGTACCCCTAAATCCCTCATCTGAATACAATTTTCATTACTCCTGTGCTGCTACAATGATGAGTAGGTTCTATAAGCAACAACGTTTAGGTACTGTAGTAATATATCAGAAGACATGCAACTTGCCCCAAAGTGCTCCAAGTCTAATTAAATATGGATAATTGCTTAAATGACTTTCTGATATCAGTTGCACCTATGTTTAAGAAGCAGTGCTATATGCTGTCTTCTACCAGTCATAGCTCAACAAATTATGTGTCTCTGATCTGTTCCCACATTTACCTTTCTTCCAGAAAAAATCTATATTCAGAGCAAAATATGCTAAAATTTGTTCTTGCCAAAGCAAAAGCCATAAAAGGTCTTTCAGACTTTCCTAGCACCAAAGTAACCCAAATAATTTTTTCTTCACATCTGGCCAAAAGCTTCCGTGGTAGGAAGTTGAAGAAAGAAAGTCAGCCTATGCTGAGGTCCCTCCAAACCCCATGATCAAACATGATCGGTTTGTCTATTCCCCACTGAGATAATAATTGCCTCCTACTACAAGGAATAGCAGTCTCAGCTGTGAAGGTTGTAGTTCAAATGCTTGTTAGAGCACAGAATGGAGGCTTGTCACAAACATATAAAAATATGTTTCAGTTTCCTCCTTTCTTCAAAAATCAGATGGCAAAAATCAAACATTTAAAGTTAGGAAACTCCAAATAGAGAATACTGGAATATGTGAGGTCTTATGAACAATTGTGTGCTGTTTCCCAACTGGGATCCTAATTCATTCAGTGCACAGGACTAATATATAAGGGAGTATACACAGTAATTTTAAGTGAACAATATTGCACTGTGAAAAGATACCCAGCTGGCTCCGAAACTAGAAACAATCACAATATGAAAGTGAAGTGACCTAATTAGTCCCAGTGCAAATACCGTATTCACATAGCTGTACTGCTTCCTATACATGAGCTAGTATACCTGTGTGGCATAGCACCGTGGCATACACATATCCTCTCTTTTGGGACTAACTTGAATAACCTTATGTGAAGTGTATGTGGATGTGCCCTACATTTCTCAATTATCTGAAGTTCTTAATTATCTTCAAGTGCTTGTTATCGGAACTCAACATTTTTAAAGAAGAGTTTATCAGTAGGTAATTAATATATCTTTATGTGTAGGCAATTAATATACCCTTAAGATATTCAAGAAGAATAGCAATTTTCAGCAACTGAAAGTGTTTTAAAACAATTTGCTTTTTCAGAAGATGGGCGTGACTCACTCTTTCTAAAAATAAGACCTCTGAGAAGCTGTCAAGACCATACCTGAATGTGAGACTCACTGGAAGCCTGGAAGGGAACTCAACAGAATTTTTCTCCTCATGAGGAGAAAAAGGAAGTAAGCCTCCCCACTCCCCTTCTCTCTCATTCTTTTTTTTTTTTCTTTTATTTTTTTTTTCCCCCTTTAGTTTTTCATTTAATTCGGACTATTTCTTGTGATGCTTATACTTTAAACAGTACCATAAAAAGAAAAAAACTTTAGAAGGAAACATTCTGTGTACTCTCTATGTATTTCCAGGTTAGCTGGAGCCAGGAAAGGACGCTATTGTGACCTGTTCTTTGTTTCTAGCAAAGTAGCAAGGAAGGAAATAACCTAGCCCCAATCAGTTCATTTTTTGGTGCAGCCCTGATTCTAATTTCAGTTACATGAAGAAGTGCCGAGTGCAACACCATGAAACAAAAATTTAACTGGCGTAAAACTAGTCTAGATGATATCAAACCCTCATCATTTAATACATTACCGTTTTTTTCTTACAGGCGACTTTAATTGGTACCCTTCACAGAAAGCAGAGAGGAGTTAAGTGAACCATTCTGATTTAATATAACTGAAGAGCTAATATTTTATACTGTGTTGGCTTTTAGTGCTTGCATTAAGTACAGAGAGCATGGCAAGTGCTTACAAATACATACAAACACAGATCTTACCCCTAGAGTTTACAATATGAAAAGACAGATGGAGAATAATGGAAAAAAAAATCACAGAAAAAAGAACTTCCTTTGTCCAAAAATAGTTTATTGGAATCCTTACATTCTAAAAATTAGAATCCTAATTTTCTGTGTTATTCAGAACAATAAAACACATGGGGAAACGTCTCAGATGACTCTGTCTTTTTCTTTTCTGCTAACTTCTCAGTTGCTCTCAGAAACAGATTGTTTTCAGGCACTTTCCCAGTGAAAAACAGCCTTTTCCATTTATCAATAGAGTTCATTCAAAGTCAGGCTGAAGCTAGATATTATCTTACTGACTAAAGTCAGGACCAACTACTTTCAAACCCTGGAAAGAGGTATAATATGTAAAACTCTGTAAGACTTTGTCTTAATTTTCTCTTTAGTCTTTTCTATCTTACATTTATCATCCACAACTGCTGCCATTTGTTCTTTTCCTAGATGAATTAAATTAGAACCCAATTAAAGCTTGTGAGTTAAAACATTTACTTATTTTACTTAAATGTATGAAGTTGCCTTAACACAGTAACGGGCACAACAGCAACCCACTATTAGTAGACTGTTATTCCCTGTTTGCTAGGTACAGATATTAATTCTGATTAATATCCATGTGCTTTTTTGTTCAATAAAGCATGAGGTGAGGTCAGAGGTGAAGGATACTGACTCCTTTGATATCACAGTCCTTCTGTTGAGAAACGCAGGTTCATGTTCAGCTGCTTTTGCCACAGCAGCCACAAAAGGATTCAGCAGTTTGTCTTTTACTTAGGTAGAAATTCTTGCAGATCCCAGCCTGGCCCTTCATCTGGCTTCTGCTGACCTCTCATACTCAAACCAGAGGCCTGGTAAACCTTGAAATCTATAAAGTATAGCAATTCTTGCTCTGTTGCAAAATCTAGCTAGCCAGTTGGAACTAGAAGACTTCTTTTTCCTGGTCTGGGTTTTCCATTAGTATATAAAGCTTGTTGTTTTCTTTACCAGGTTTCTTTCTTTCTATTTTGCATGAAAGCCAACTGAATTTAAGCAGAATACCATTCTTTAAAACAAACAAACAAACAACAAACAGCCCCCTCTTGTTTTTTCTACTTCATACTTTTAAAAAATATTCCAGTATCTGACAGAAAAAGACAATGGAGCCAGAATTTTTCATAGTACGTACCCTAGAAAACTCTGGGAGAAAGTTCATTCCCCTTATTATCCCAAAGTACATACAGACTCAGCCCTGTTGCTATACTTTAAGTATTTTCTAAAAACTGGTTGTTGATTGAATGGTCACAAATCTTGGCATATTACCTGAAGAAAACCTGGAAGTGTTAAAAAGCTTGAGATTATTTTCTTATCTATAATCTCTTTTACTCTTGCCTTATCCACTGGTTGACCTCTGCAGTCAAACTGCCTTCTAACTTCCTACAGATACAGAAAAATAGAAGAGCTCCTACCAATACATGTATATATTTTTAGCTCTATAATGTACAAAGCTTTACTGTATTGTTAGGGCTTATTATGTGTGAAAGTAAACACCAATTATGTCATTTCCTAAATGCTGGCAGTCATAGAGAAAAAATACTGATTCCCCTCCCCAAAATCTTTTTAACCTTTTGTCATCAGGGGAATGCCTCAGATCTGTGAGATATAAGCTCATCTGTTGCAAAAAAGAAAGCATAAACAATATGACTATTAGAAAGTGAAATGAAAAAAAAAACCACCCACATCTTTTTTACTGAAACTAAAATACAGATGAAAAACAGAAGTAAGATTTCCAGTGTTCAGTTCATCCTACCTATCTTCTTTTATTATTATTTACAGAAGAAAAGAGAGAACCCGTTTCCCTAGGTTAACTTTTTACTACTACATTAAGTACACTTTTTAAATTTACCTTTGGCTTCTGGAGTCTCTGCAATCCACACTTGCAAGCTTCTCTTTATCCATGAAATTTTAAATGTTTTCATACGACTCCAATCTGAAAATTCACCGAACATTTCCAAAAACTCAGAAAAAAAAAGCAAAATACGTTTCCCCTGGACTAGCAGCAGACGCCATAATAGCATAGCAGGGAAGGGGAAGGAACAGTTTACTCCTGCTTAAATTCTTACTGAGCACCACCTAGTACTTATTCAGCAGTACTTTAGCTTTCTGGTGAGGAGGGACAAAAACATTTAGAAACAATTTACTAAACTTCATCAATTTTTGAATAAGCAGAAAATACTGATTACTTTATAATCTGGTTAGAAATACGAAAATGTATTTATGAGTGTTTCTACAAAAGTACATACGAAAATTAATATAAAATAGTAGTTACAATTAAATGTAAAAATCAGCCTGATCAAGACCAATTGTTTTAACCAAGCTTTTTTGTTTTATTACAAATTGAGAAGTATTCTCCAGCAAGAGAACACTGTCTATGAAGCTCTTGGCAACAGAGAGAGAGATTATTTCATCCCAATCTGCTGGAAGTCTCATGGGACAGACTTGGGTTCAGGATTTATAAGAACAGAAAATGAAAACTGAACTGGGAGCTCTACGCTTGTAGCTAGGACACTCATTTGTGCAGTTCTGGTCTCGGCCGCAGTTTTTACATATATATATGATGTTGTAAAATTCAGAGATAGTCCTTTAAACGTAAGTCAGAATCCATGACATCCATTGCTGATGGATGTTGTTGAGGGAGTAGTAAAATGACAAATTTTTCTGTCCTCTTCTTGTTCTTCCCCCCTGCCCCTTCCACCCCACACC
>NW_009204514.1:0-5632 GCF_000690835.1 Fulmarus glacialis
TGATTCCATGATTCTATGATTCTATGTACGCCAGATACTCATCAATGCAGACTTGTGCCATGCAGACAAGAAGAAATACTATGCTGCCACTTATCTGTAGTAGGAGCAGCTAGGTTTAAGCAGAGAACAATAGATTAAACTAGTCATTGATAGCTTCTCTCTGGGCTGTTTTCTAGGCTATATAAAACTCTTCATTTGCTCACAAGTTCTTTAGACTAAAGGAAAGTTGATCTACTGCTCAGCCTGTTACTCCTGAGCTTTGCACATAAGCAGGCAATAGAGGAACCAGAACAACGTTCTCCTCCTAGAGAGAAGTTCTACTTCTCATAGAACTGATTGACAGCAAAGAAACGGATAACCAAAAGCAACAAGCAGCAGAAGACAGCTGTTAGCACAATTCCTCTCTCCTTCCACTGTTCCTGTGATTACAGGTAGGAGATAGATCCCTCTATGTTGTCCCCACTGAAACAGGACTAGTTCAAACATTCAGTTAAAAAAAATTAATACAAACAATGTTTTTTACATCCAGTCAGGCAGCAAGTTGAGGCTCTTTTTTTTTTCTCTAGCAAGTGCCCCTGAAAACAAAAGGCTGCGTAACATTTCTCTACAATTAAATACAATGCAATTCAGTTACACACAAGAATTACTGTTCTGTGGATACACATCTGTGCAAAACATTTATCCACCTATTAATGAAGGTGATTAGTAGGTACTCCCATTAGCAAACTACATGTTACTTAATTATTATCCTGAAAAGCATTATGATTTGAAGTACACTTCTGTTTGCCAGACCAGACATGAAAATATCTATTAAGCAGCAGCAAATAGCATCACCCCTACCTGGAAAGGAAGCTCTCGAAGACAGCTTGGAATGTCTTTTAATTTCTTTAAAGGCACTTTTGATCTATTGCCATAATCCACAAAAAACACCTAGAAAAAGAATCAAGAGCATCTGCAAAGATTCCACAACATTAAAAGTGCTACTTTTAGTGGCAAGGAAAGCAACAATCTAAGTTTAATAATTACAGTACAACACAATCTTATCAAGTGAAATGGAAGCAAATTCGGAGTCTGGAAAACATGCAAATGAAGTCATGTCAAAAATAATAGGTCAAATTTTATCATGTCTATTATTTGATCCCTTGGCTTAAACATCCACTGGTAATGCAAATAATCTGCTAAATCTAGAAAAAACAAATTTCTCTGAAAGGCTCTAATTCTCTCCCTGCAATTAAATCTGTATAACCTTACTTCTTAATAGTGAGCGATACTACCTAATAACTGCTTTTAGATAAGCAAATGCTAATATGGATCGGGTGACTATTTACAAATGCAAAAGAGAAAGTGGTGAGATTAGCACTAGTTTTCCAGGACTTCAAACAGATGACAATGTTCAGTATTAACTCTATAGTGGTGACACCCAGCTATGTTAAGCAACCAAGAAATTCAAAGGAGGAATGGGTTGTGCAAAGGCCAATCTTACAAAAATAAAAAAAATCTGTTCTTAACTGCTGAAAAGAGAACTTATTGGCCTGAAAAATAATACCAATCTTGAACTGTGGCACTAACTTCCGTTACTGATCTTGGCACAAAAAGCCAAAATGTTCTGATGAATTTGCTGATTATACAGAACTCAGCAAGATAAACACTGATACAAAAAAAGATCCCACTGAATGAACCTGAGAACTCAACAGGAAGAGGGAGAACCAAATGGTATGAAGTAGAAGATCACATCCTTTGGAATTTTTAAAATTTCTGCTATAAAAGCTCAACTGTTATTTATAAATTCTAATTAGTTGGAAATTACAAAGGAGACAGAACTGAGTATAAGATGACAAGAGGTGGCCCATGCAAAAAAGCTATGAAAAGGCAGATGTGGCATGTACCACATGAAATATTCTTGAATTCAGAGGAGAAACACTGTGTTGGAAGAGGAATACTAGCATCATTGCATAAGCAAAGGCAGAACTGTAAGTACAGGAGCATGCATAATTCTGCTTCAGAAAACTGAGGTCAAAACAAAATAGAGGAGTGAAATGGAGACCGGGTGAACAGAGAGTCAATGTAGTATGTGAGATAAGAAAGAGAGCAGGCTTGCTTCAATGAGCAAAACAAAGTCCAGGAAGAAAGATAGACAAGAAACTGGAGGGGAGGGGAAAGAGGAGGAAAAGAAGAAAACCTATGCAAACTAGGGGAAGAAACACTGGCAGAAGAACAAGGTTAGACAAATTGCCCATGAATGACTGAAAACTGCCAATACAGTGGGGGCAAGAAACTTACTTTTCAGATGGATCTCAATATATTTATGAAGAGGAAGTGATAGGGCTGCTGCCAGCAATGCAGCACTGGACTCCAGTCTAGGTATTCCTTACCATGTTTTCAAAGTTACTGGAGGTTTTAGTCTTTATTTTGCTTCGCTCTGCTTCAGCACACAAGCCACTTTACTGTATCAACAACAGCCTCTCAATTTAATACTAAAGTATTCCTGTGTTCTGGGAAAAAACCTAATTCATCTATTCTGGCAACATTCTATTAAGGTTTTATTTTAGTTCTAGTTCTACAGATTTCTTTACTGGAATATTTATAATTATCATGAACAGTGCTTTGTTAAAAAAAAAAAAGCATAGCTCCAAGATTGTTAACCCAATTACATCCTACCAATTCAATATGACATAACATATTACTGTACCTCAGCAAAATCTCCACAAACATGGAGAATACGAGCTCTATAGTATCCTCTGTTTTCCAGATGAGTGAATGGTGCCAGACAAATCAACTCTGGATGTGGAGACACTGGCAAATCCATCAGGTTCTGGTAGTCAATTTCAGCAGTTAGAGCCTGGAGTACAGTCCTGTTTTTTTCATCTATCCTGTAACCCCAGAAGTGTCCAACTTCTACTATCTGAACGTATAAAAATTAGACAACATCAGATTTCGTATTATTTTATTCTTCTACATCAAACAAAACACATCTGAGCAAAATACGTGAAAGCACTCCTACTCCTGACACACACATAGAAATGTTCTCATACCGCAATAATGCAGTGAAGCATTTCTCTCTTATAATTAGATTCTATTATTTTGAAATGTTCATTTGCTGTGCAACTGCAATACACTTTTCATCTAAATAGACCCTGATATAAGCATTACTAAAATACATAAAATTAAGAAAAGACTGTTTTCATTTTTCTAAACCAAATTAACATACAGAAAATACAAGGTATACAGTTGATTAGACAGATACATACAAATATGGTGCACTTTCCTTAGTAGTGAAAGAATACCAGTTAGCTACATCTATCAGCAAATCGGCATTGTTACTGTTGTAATTAGCCATCCTTTAAGAAACTGAGAAGAACACACCACTATTTAAAACAAATTGAATAAAGTAAGTAATCTTTTCCAATGGCTTACTGAACTCACATACCATTTCTGATCGTATATCGAATGCTTGTGATAAAAAAAGACTTTTTATTTACAATACATACTATCATTAAAGCTCATTTATTAAACAGAAGTAGCATAGACAGCTAAGTGATTGGAATATGTCTGATCAAATCCATGAACATTTTTGATCCAAGAGACTTAGCTGAAGAAAATGAAGAAAATATTCTTTTCTGCCCTTGCAAAACATGTCACTACTATCAAGAGCTGTTTTAATACTTCAGCCTATAATTTCCACTAGCTCAGTGGTCTGGATTTTTTTTTATTATTTTTATGTCAGCAGCATATATATTGCTTGCTATTACTCAATTTCTTGAGATGATGATAGTTAACACAAGATTTAAAAATTCTCAGCTTCAGAATTCAGAAATATTTATATATACGTATGATTTTCCCCTAACACACTATCTTTTATGCATGCAGTATTTTTCCGAATGAGCATGCAGTACCGTTAATTCATTTCATTTCTCACATCTACAGTTTCTGAAGAAAACTGCCAGTTAATAATAACGAGGTAAATGGCCCAAATACCTACTGATTCTCATTTCTATAAGCGTATACAAATATTTTACCTCTCCCATTAATCCTCTTCACATTTATGCCTACTTCCAGCTAACATTTACTGCCAGCAAATCCTACAAATTTTGTCAAGTGCAAGTAACGTGAGTACTGTTTAACAAAGAACTACTAAAAATTAGACCAACAATACTCTCTATACCTCTTACGGATACCTCTGCTAAAAACATTATTAGTACCCATTCTTTTCATTTAAGCTCGTCAGATATTCATCTCTAGGTACCGATTATTAGGTATGACCTACTTCAGATGTAGAACATTCCTACCTCTGTTATCTTGATGGACAGAAGACGATTTGGGATCATCTTTGACTGTTGTAAAGTACCAAATGAGATTTCCACAGGCTCCACTGTCTGCTTCTGACAGTCCACATTTACCCTAAAAAGTTTATGGAATAAAGATGCTAAATACTTCACAAGTGAAAACTGAAGAGTTCAATTTTTTTGCTTTCATTTGCTTCCCAAGGTGTCCCTAGGGCACATTTATGTACTTAACGACTTTTACTTAGAAATATATTAATTCAATTAGAACGTAAAATCGCCACGCAGAACCAAATACTACAGAGAAGCTCTGAATTCCATTATGACCAAACACAGGAAAATACATATCAAGATGCAACTGTGCCATCAATTTATTAAAAATCCAAAGAATTAAGGTTAAATAGTGAGGTTTTTTGCTATGGCATGCCTTCTAAGCTTATTTTTTAAAAATAAATTGAGTACACTACAGCACAAAGATAAATTCAGCATTTTTTTTTTTTAATATGTATAATACTGCTTTTACTTGACAAAAGTTAAGAATTCTAAAATTAGTCTTTCAGCCTAGGAGGCTTCTTTCTTGAGTCCCTCAAGAATTAATTTTCACAAAGATTTTAAGTGCTGTTTTGGACACAGTGCTAAAATGTTTTATTAAAAACTAAGTACAATCAACTGGAAGTGAAGCATTCACCTGCACTTTAACCTTTCCAGTTCATTCCTGCCCTCCTGTTTTAGATTTCTTATTTTAAAATATTAAAATGGCTGCAGACCAATCAGGAGCTAGGCAGATTACCATTTTAGCAAGTTGCTTGTATGACCTGAAGCTGAGAATCACAGATAGCATATAATAACAATGAAACCCACATGCCAGATTTTTCTAGCAAAAGCACATGTGAACCAAAGAGACTCACTATATTGCATTCCTTATCAGTATTTTCTATTATGCCTCCCCTCCTTATGTTGTTGCATTTCCCCCCAATTTCTGTTGTTATACTCCTCTTCCCTCCCTTTCTTTTATGTCCCCAAATGGCACTCCTTATTTATTTTGGTTCTAGCAATCCCCACATTGTCTCTAGCATGAACAGAAATTACTGCGTACATCCATATTTCCATATGCCAAAGGCAAACGGATTAGAACCTTAAAAAGAAGACAGTGTATATTTGGAGTTCTCCTGAACAGTAAAACACCTTTAACTATAAAGAAATATTTAAGACAATGATGTTATTTCTAGTCCTGCAAAAACATTCTGCTTATCCAAAGTTTACACGTCTTGTCTTTTGAACATAACACGTCTTCCTTGGTGACACTTCCAAGGACCTGGACAAACTTGAGAAGCGGGCCCGTGTGAACCTCA
>NW_009204515.1:0-5274 GCF_000690835.1 Fulmarus glacialis
TAAAAATATATACATATAAAAAAATTATTCAGCCTCCCTTTCAGCTCTCAGCACACGCCAGTGTTAACTAGCTCTAGAAAACTTGGAATTAAGTAAGTACAACAAAAGATGCAGAATACAGCAGTGCTCTCTTGAGCTCTCTTACCAGAACATTACTCTCAATAGTGTATTTAAAAACATATATTCTACAGGTTTGTCAGCATTCCACAGATACTACTGCATACAAACAGCAATGCTGTCACCAGTATTACAGAGAATTGTAGAAATACTGCATTTCAGGATTGAAGCCTTTAAAAGTTCTCCCTTACCCAATCACACTAAAAAGACATGTTCATTATATCACTGTTGGAGCCATTCATGGGGAGAAAGAAAGTATCTGGGAAATAAGCTCGTAACTTTAAAAAAAAAACTTTCTTCTTGCAATAACCAGCTCAAAATACTTCTGTAAGTGATATGAATTATTAATGTCAATAAAGTTTGCACTTGTCAGGCATCATTTACAAAAGCTCCCCTCCGCTAGCTATCCTTCTTGATTAAAGTGTTTATCAACACATACTGAACATTTTACTGCACAGAGCCTGACACCCTAGCTGCAGGTGAAACACACCAAAAACAAGGTCCAAAGCAAATGGAGGGATTGTCACCACAGCTCACAAATTTTCCCAGCCTGAGAAAAAGAAACTTTCTTTTACAGAATCTTAGAAGTTTCCAGTAACCCTCCCATCAAAGATTACCTGCTCTTTCAAAAGTTGTTCACAGGCCTCATGCAGCGTTCCTGTCTTTGTGGACACAAAAAGATACTGTTTTTGCAGTGACTCCAGGTGCTGAAGGGCACTATTCACATCGTTCAAGATAGCATCACACTGCTCCTGAAAGCCAGACAAGTAATCCCTCATCTGTCTAGAAAAAGAGAATCAACAGATAACAGAAGTAAAATTTCACTTTCTGTATTTGCAAATCCAGCTGCCTGCAGGGATGCTGCCACTACCGTTCCCTCTCTAGGAATAAAAGACCACTTGTATCAAGCAAGAGTGCACAATAAGCAGATGTTTTGTGACCTACAGAAATAACAGAGCTGTAGGGTTTGGAATAGCCACTGCAGTAACTCCATTTCCCTGACATTCCTTATAGCAAGCTTACCCAGAAAGCAGCAGCATGCACAACAGACGCAGCACTAGTCTAGAGCACGTGAGTACTGTCTAAATGGACAGCACAAACATAGTGACTACTGCAGGCTACTGCTACCAGCCAAATTCTACCTGCCTTGCTTCCAACAGGGGTGTCAATTTGGGCCTCTTCTTCTATACAATCTTCAGTTTCCATTTAGAAATTACTTTTACTCTCCTAAACTAGCTGAAATTATCCAGAGGATTCAAAACTTACTGTGAGGACTGAAAGAGGCTTAAATGAAATAGATCCAGTGTCTAATGCCACCAAGTTTGTCTAAGGCTCAATGCAGATATAAACTCTAGATGATCACTAAATATACGTCAAGCATTCAGCTTGACTAAAACATGATTTCAAATGAATTACTCTTGGATGTCAGTTAAAACTTTTGACCTCTACTTTACCACACACAAAGCAGCAAGTAAAATCACAATTCTCTGTAGTCACGTGCAACCCTTTAGTGTACAACAGGCAAAGAACTTACTTATTTTCCTCCTGCTCTGGCCTCCTGCAAACAATTACATATTGGCCATCCTACAAACCATTCTGCACCCATGCCACACTTAAGTATCTGTGTGCACTATTATGAACATGTCAACTGACAAAGTGCAAGGGTGCTACTCTTTTTAGGTTGTTAATGATCTGATCATGGGCTTAGTATATGTCTAAACCTCTCCTTTTAAGAAACGTCACGTCCTCAAATGTCAGAGCAAGAAAGAAAGAGACAGACCAAAGAAAAGCAGAGAAAAACAGAAGAGGAGAATACAGCAGCATCCCTTTGTGGCCAAGGGCAAGTTTGTAAAGTCTCAAAACACAAGCCAGTTTCCATAAAAGCAGATTTGGCTAAGCCATTCAGCTGTAGTTCAGATTCTTGAGGCGTAACTGTGAAAGTCAGTGGGAAGGGGTTCTTCCGAGCCTGACGGAAAAGTCAGTTAGATAAAAATAGATGAGAATGCCAAGTCTCAAAACGGGAGTTGAGCAAAGCGTCAAGGAATGCAGGGAATGCAGATGCAGAATCACAGCCATAGTCACTGGCGAACCAAATGGCGAGAGCAGAAATGACTACCAGCCACACCTGTTACACAGTCTCACGCTCTGAGGATGCCATTTCAATAGCAGCAGCAGTTGAAAAGGCATATGAAAGCTCTTAGATTGCCTTTGTCTACAGCCCCGTCTATAAGCCAAAACTAATTTCAATCTGTCTTAATATACTGGGCAGTTCAGAAGGAAATCTGCGTCCCTTTTAACTGCTCTGCCACAAGAGCAATAGCCTCCAGAGTGGGAGCAGGGCATACTGCCTTGGAAAGCTTCAGCTGTTCCAACACATTCCCCCATTCCCTGCCAGCTGACTCCAAATGCATGCTAACATTATATGGACAAGATGAGGTCCTTCAAGGTTTAAATTGCTTACAGTGAAAAGAACTGAGGAAGAACACGTACCTATACTTGGCACCTTCATCTTGATCCATCTGTGTTTGTACCTGAGCAAACCAGGAGAAGAACTAGAAGAGATTTTATGGTGTGAACAATACAGATATCACATGCAATCCATTAAAAAAAAAATCAGATCTAGGAAACGAAGATGAGCTTTTGTTAAAAACAGAGCTGTTTCAGAACTTAATTATTAATCAAGGAAACAAACTATAACTCCTCGTTGTAGGTCCCTTCCAACCGAAATATTCTATTCTATTCCTCCACTAAACTAAAATGGGAAAGACTGAATTTCATCTGGGTTTATTTGTACAAACACAAGGCTGTCACGTTAGAAAGGAGGGGAGGGAACACAACATTCTTCTATATTATGAGCAACACCACCTTACTGAAGGGGTGCCTCACTCTCACATAAGACTCCACTCGAAACAGGAAAAGTGTCTGTCACTTAAGAGCTAAGACTTCAACGATCCCCCCCCCGCCAAGTTTCTTCATGCATCTTGAAAACGGCCCAAAAAGTTTAACAAACCCACCAAAAGCTAGGTAAGAAACTCACAGAATTCTTTGAAGAAGATTGCTGCAACTTGGTGGTTATTCAGCATCACTTACCTGCTGTGCTGTTTCAATTCTTTCATCCTCCATCCCCAGTATGGCAAATCCTTTCAAGAGGACATCCTCTGTGGATTCTGGCACCGCAGCCGTCAGCGTAACAGTTAGCGACTGGGATGTCAGGCTGCACAAGTCTTCAATTGGAAGCTGTTCACAAAAACCCACAAATTTTAGTTAGAGAACTTACTAAGAATTAGTATATTCAGCTCAACTACAATAACACAACCTAAAGCACCAACTTCAGAAAATTACACGCATCTACTTCTGAAGAAACAAATGCAATGGACATTTCATCTATCAATAATACACCAACTACCATATCTATATATTCAGAAACACCTAACAATTTTTTTTTTTAAAGTCAGAAAATACTATACAGCATTTTATAGAGGTACACATTTGTGTAAGAACAGAAACTGAATGTACATGTACCTGACATACTGATGAGCTATACTTTAATTTCCAATTTAACTGTTTCTATACCCAGACTAATGCACTAGAACAGTATCTGAGCACATTAGAATTCAGAACGCACTTAGAAGCAAAAATAAATGCCACTGTTGTCTACACTACATGGCAACACTACTGTACAGGAATTGTCAGATTTTTTTGCCAGATATTTAGAGAAAATTCAAGACTTAACACTGCCAGAATTTATTCAGGATATAGTGTTTCATATTCTTTCAAACGCTTTTTAATGAAGAAGTCAAGCTAAAAAGAAAGGCTTTTTTAGAATACAAGGAATAGCTCTGCTGAACAGGAATTATCGGCCACAATGACTTTTTTAAGCAAGAAAAATATGGAAAAAAGTAACTTGAGAGAAATTGTATTAAAGTATGTTTGGAGACTATTAATTAGCTTATACGGAAGAAATTAATTCAAGAAAACAAACATAGTTATATACTCTTAATTAATGTAATACCCTTTTTAATTCAATTGACAAGTAAAGTATGTTTTCTATTGCCGGTAACATAAAAACAGAAAACACTACTTAAATACAAATTGGTATCTCTCTAGAAAATTACTCGCTTAATAAAATATTCATTGCCTGGCAATACTAGTCCGGCAAAGAAAGAACAATCAGGATTTCAACTATTTGAGAAAAGACAGATTGACCTATTTTGTTCAACTTCCACATATTTCTCCCCGCTGCCCCCCAAAAGAGGCAGGACCCTAGCTGGGGAGCCAGGGTTTCTCTCTTGATTACTACCGAGGAAAAGACGCATCTGTCAGAGCCTGCTTTTTCAGAACAGCTGAGACGCCACTGTCCCAATCCACTTCAGCAGAAGCCATGATCAGCTGAAGTACTCAATGTCTTGGCATCCCCGTTGTTCTGGTGGCAAATACCATACCTGCCTTGTTGCAAAGTTGGTTTAGATCCTTACGAACATCCTCCAACAGCAGCACATCCTTCTACAATCATTTTGGATGCCTGCCAATATTTACTTTAGTACAGCTGCATACAGCTTACACAAAAAAAGAAACCAGGAAGCATGAAATGAAACAGGTGTATTTCAGGAAGAAATTGCTTTACCCCCTCCCCTTTGTTATTTTGACCTTTCAGACACTTGCTGAGAGCCAACTTTGTTGATTTTATGGCACTATACCTTGCGGTATGATCCTGCTCCAATACAAAGCCTCTCATGAAAAGCGCAGTTAAGGAATGCAAACATTTCGCTCCCCTTCCCTTTGTAGACAAGGAAGCATTCATAAATAATCACCTTGTCAGAGTTTGGTATTTTATAACCGAGTGGGAGACCACATCTTCCGTGGTAACGACAAATTATTAAGCTTTTTACCACTATTCCTGGCTTTATACGGCTCGCTGAACTACCTGCAAGCTGCACCAGGAAATAAGAGTGGTGCCAGCAGCGAGGCACCAACCAGGGTCAAATCGAGAGGGCCAGAACCACGTAACTCCACGACTAAAGCTCCCCGTTTCAAGAGGGCAAACTCTGACGCACCGAGGGAAGCAGTGAGGACGGGCAGAGAGAGCCCCGCGGATTTTAAGAGGAAAGCTGCCACCGCTGCCCACAAACCCCCGCAGGCCCGGCGGCACGGGGCGCC
>NW_009204516.1:0-9414 GCF_000690835.1 Fulmarus glacialis
AAAGCTCTGGAAAGCAGACGGTAAAGTGACTCGGAGCTGAGCCTGGCCGTCGGTGCCTGGCGGTTTTCTCCTACATCGAGGAGCGCTCGCCGACATTTTGTTCACACATTCAAGGCACGATGCTAGAGCTGCAACGTGAACCTTTTTATTAGACGCATCTTGTAAGGCTTTGCTTTACCCCTCCTTTAGGGCTTCCTCCCACAATAAATCATTCCAGGTTTGGAAGCGGGAATGGCAGATTCTCTGCTTGTCAAACACCGTAACTATTCTGTCCCTGAAACAATTACAGCAGTAGGCCTTTCTTTAAGATGAAGCAGGCATTTCGATGACAATTTTGCCAATGTTCTTGTTTCCTTCCATGATCCTGTGTGCCTCTGCAATCTTGTGCAGAGGGTAAACGCTGTCAACAAGTGGTTGGAGATGAGGGGAGGTTCCTCCAGAAAAATACGGCAGCACGTTTTCTGTGAAGGCTTTCACCAGCTGTTCCTTATACTGAAGAAAAAATGAAAGCGTTTTGAAGATTATTTCCAATCATTTCATTCATAGAGGTATGTCTAAGGACAGCGTACAAAATGTGCACAGTTCTCAGGGAGACTTCCTGACATTCTTATAGTGAGATGTAAACATCCGACAGGTGTAAATTACAAATAAGAAGAAAACTCTTAGATTAATTATATTTTAATTGAATGAAATTCTCCAAACAAGTGGTATAAGCTCAGTGCAGAACCATTTAGATGCAAACTGATAAAACTCTTGAGAATATTGTGTATTAGACTGTGGACAGAATCTGTCCTAGGGCTCTACACTGCTGTCTTTTACTGTAGTATCCAAGATTTTTCCACATAAGTGATTTCCCCTTGGTAATTTCTGGGCATCCAAATAGCCTCAGTCTCTACTTTGAAAAATGATCTAATAGAGGTTTTTCTCTCCCCCCCAGTCCCAACTTGATCAAGTTGCCTGATCACTTTAGTTTTGTTTTTTCTTAGGTCAAATCTTTAAATTATGGTACTTGTGAAGTACATAAAGAAGTCCTGGGTATCATTCCTCTGATTCAGTAGTTGTAAAATGGAGGCATTTGCTAAAAATAGAAAAGGGAAATTACAACTTAATTTTGCAATGTTTTCCAAAGTATGTAGTAACTGTTCAAGGTGGTGCTTTTTTGGTAATAACGCGTTAGATTCTGCTTTAAGACTGGTATCAAAAGAAAGCTCTCAAAACTATCATTGATTTTAAGATCGAAGTGTATACACTGTTGATAGCCATTACTTGCCTCCTTGTCTCGTGATCGTAATAGACTTGTATGGATGCTCGCTCTTTTGGAAAGCAGCCTTGCAAGAAGATCTCCATGTACTTCACCTCCACTCAGTAGTCCATAAATAATCCACCGGCCATCAGTACTCAGACAGTTGAGATCCTTCTCCCAGTATGAGCCACCAACACAATCTAAAATAATATCTACTCCAGAACCTCAAGTAGAAACAGAAGAGATTTCAGCAATGTAGTTGAGCTGCATTAAAGGTAAGATAATTTCGGGCAAAACTAAACCCTTGTTCTTTATAGGTACAGAATCAATCCTGCAATTCTTATTTAAATCTTTCTACTGAAATTAGGAATTGGCAGAATGATTTGTAAGGAATTCTAGAATCGGGCACAAAAAAAGAATCATTATAGATATACAGATGCAGACTCTGTCATAAACCATCCCAAATGCTTAGAAAAGCTAAATTTTTCTAACAGTAAGAGAACTAAGTTTCGTTCCCATATTCAAGCACTTACGAAGACAAGTGCAAGGATTTGGTCCCACAGTTCCTTGTGGAGGCAACAGTGACACAGGCACAATATTTATGCCCCAAATGAACACAAAGCCAAAGAGAGTCCATGCAGAAAACAGCATAATTAAACTAAGGAAAGATAGATTCTTGGGCTGAACAGGATGTTAGGTTGTGCTAACAGGGTCATTACTGTCTGCTCCTTCGCCGATTAAGGTGACAGTTGAAATTGAGTGTATGTACATATATGTTAGGAGGTACGCACTCCTCCTCAACTGTAACAGTGTCTTTCACATAGAGGTTCTTACCTTGGGTGAACGCCAAGACCTTTTCACTAAAATCTTCATTCTTGTAGTTGAATCCCGCAGCTGCTCCGGCATTTGCAGTTGCTTTCAGTTTCTCTTGAGTTCCTGCTGTCACGATGGGAATAGCTTTTGCCAGTCTTACCAGCTGAATGGCTGCCAGACCAACTCCGCTAGCTCCAGCATGGATCAACACACTCTCGCCCTTCTGTATTTTACCTGAAGGAGGACATAAGGGAAATGGTTACCCTTTTGGCATCACCTTTGGATTAAAACATCATCAGGGTGGAAAATACTGAAGAGGAAGCTGAAGGATGCCCTTGAGCGGGCTATGTTTACATCTTCATATCCTTCAGAGAAGAAACAAATCCAGAACTAACACAACTTGCAGTGTTCCAACAGGACTCCGTTTTACCGACTTCAGTGGAATGACTTCAGCTTGGCCCTGTCCAGTTCTGGGCATCCGTGACCAAGCTGCTTAGGTGAGTGCAGTCAGCCTTTTTATACTGGAGCTTTTAGGTGCTACTGCTGAAGAGGGTGGAAGAAGGGTATTTGTCAACTGAGGAAAACCCTGGCAAGTGCTATTGTTAGTGTCTCTGTAGCACATTTTCAAAATGAACAGTGTATTTATGTCTGTTTTAAATCAGCTCAGAGGGGATTTTACCTACAATTAATGTCTCTGTGGAGCAAGGTACAGAAGATGTTGTCTACTGTAGATCCACAGGCAATTAGTGAGGAAAGTTCATGATATGGTCATACTTGCAGCGAAGTCAAATCTTTAGAAGTAGGATGCATTTTCAGTTGTTCGGAGAACATGTAAGTTATTTCAGGGTTTAGGCTTAACGGAAATTGCCATTCAAGCTGAGAAATACAGATGAAAAGAAAAACTGACCATCTTTCCATATCCTTCCTTGTAAATATGCAATCAGCAGCGTAAGTTATGACTGGGGAGATGTGGTCAAGATTTCAGGATTCTGATCCACGTGAATGGAGCAACAGAGAAAAGGCTCTTTGAAGGCAAACAGCATTCAGATGGAGGCAACAAAGAGAGGATTTCATAACAGAAAGGAAGATGAGCTGTTTTGGTGGGATATATTTGCAAATATGCCTCTCACCTACAAAATGCAGCAGCTGAAATGCTGTTAACCAGGCTTCGGGAATGGCTGCAGCCTGAATAAATGTCATATCATTGGGAACTGGCATCAGGTAGCCCTCGGGTACTGTAACGTATTCTGCCTGGCCACCTCCGGAGAGCAGAGCCATCACTGCATCGCCAATCTTCCACCGGCCCTTGCAGCCAGGTCCGAGCCCAGCCACACTCCCAGCTGCTTCTAAGCCTAAAATATCACTTGCTCCTTTGGGGGGAGGGTACTTCCCTCTCCTCTAAAATAAAAGAAAAGAGAGGGCAAGGGAAGGAAAAGCCACGCATCAATGAGTGTAATGACGTGCAATATTTTGTTCACATGCCTCCAACCTAAATTCCAATTTATTTAATCCTGATTTTGCACTGTGCAAATGTTACAGTAATTTGAGGATCTTCTGTCTTCTGGCAACACTTCTTGTTTCCTAAGTATGTTTTATTCTCAAAACTCTGTGTGCAATTTCAATTTATTGCAAGTCCCCTTTGTCCAGGCCAAATCCATGCTGGGGAGGTATTACAGTCTCCAGTTGCAGAGCGTGGCTTTTAGCTCAAATTAAAGCAGCTCAGACTTAACAATTTGTGATTTTCCCATGCTGGAATTGAGCCAGTGGACATTTCATGTCCATCTCAAATGCCCAGAGAATGGTCTAAGCATCTAGAAAGACCAGAGCTTTGGTGTTCATCTTTTCTTGAAAGGCAGCTGCCTTTCCATGCCACCCCAGCATTGCAGTGACCCGGATAAAAACATCTGCTGAATCAACAGTCATCTCTTCTTTCTGCCCTGTGAACTCTCCTATCCAAATGCTCACCAGGTCCAATCTCTTTTAACTCTTCAGATTTGTCAAGATTTCAGATGATAGGGGCCTGAAAAATTGGTGTCATTTCCAGGAGCATAAATCTGCTTAACATACACATACCTGGAGTAAATCAGCCCTATTCAGAGCACTGGCAGAGACCTTCACAAGAACTTCTCCTTCTCCTGGATGTGGTTTCATCACTTCTTTCACATAGAGATTTTCTGGGCCTCCTGGGCAATCAAAATAGGCTGCTAACATTTTGTCTGGGGGAAAAAAAAAAAACCAAGCCCAAAAAACTCGGCATGAATGCAGGCACACTTATATGCAGCTAGAAAATCTCAGTAATCAGTAACCACAGCTCCACAGACTCCACTCTGCAGACGGACAATGCAAACTGTGACACAGTTCGAAGGTATAAGAGGGGAGGGCTGCCAGAGAAAGCTGAGGAGTTATAATGCAATGAAACACATTAACATTGGGACACATTAACATATTGTTGCAAAAGCCTTTTGACCATGAAGATTACCTTGCATCAAGTCATAGGCCTTAACCCTGCACAGAGCTGTGTGTGGATCCAGCAGCACTGACCTCCCACCCACCTTAACTGTAAAAAGTAGCACGCAAATGAAAATAAAATCCTTTGCTCTCAACTTCCTGCATGATTAGGACACCAGTGCTCAAATGACTAAAGGACACAGGCCCTTAAAATAGTAGATGTAAATGGGTTTTAAAACTCTCAGCAGAAAGAGCCTTTATTTGACACATCTAAAATCATGTAAGTGCTGCCTTACGATTCAGCCCGTAGATGGCAGCTTGCAGATACCAAAGGCACGACGGTGAGTTAGCGCGAATGAAGGAAATGGTTTTAAAAATTCTTCTTCATTTCCCTTGCCTCAGCAGGTGATTCTTGTGTGCCTGGTGCGTGCTGGTAGAGGGTCCCACTGCTGCAGGAGTCTTTCAAGTAACTCCTCAGTCACCGTTCCTGGGTTCCTCAGCTTTGGCACCAGCAGTTGTTGAGATGGGCTGAGATGTCCTGAGATGTCAAGCCTCCTCCCACCTGGCAAAAACAAATCTGGAGCAGTCTCCCCTCTGCCCCGTGGGTGCTAGGTGAAAGGAAATGAGAAGAGAGAATCACGACGACTGTGTTACTTCCCAGGAGCTGGTACTATACTGAATACAGTATAGGTATAGGGCTGCCACCCAAACGTGTGCAGGGTGGGCTGCAAGCCAGAGCCTCTTCAAGTAAAGAGCATTGTGTGACAGACCACCATGCCCTCTGTAAAAATCACTTGCATTATGATATCTGCACAGAAAAAACTAAGTGCATACTTAATTATTTGTTGTAAGACTGCAAATGTGGAATGGTAAATGCCTTGAAACCCCAGGAATGTAAATCCCCACGGGGTGGTGCTCTATGGCTATTTTACAGTGAATAAACACTTCCAATTATTCATATAAAAAGTAACTTAAAGGCTTTTCTTTCTGAGGCTGGCTGTCTATTTGTTGTTTTCAGCTGAACCATTTAATCCAGTCCCACAAAATTTGTCAATATTAGCACAAAAATTTAATGGGAAGCCCACCAGATACCACCCTGTAACAGATGCTTCTGCTTTCTTAATTGTGTCCAAATTTAGTCAATTAAAAATAAGATGCGAAAGAAGCTTTTGTCCCTCTTCCAACCCAGTTCACTAACCTGCATTTTTACAAACGCTTGTCTTTGTTGTTAGAAGCAGACCCACAAAAATATAAAAAAAAATATACAGTGAGGATCCGAATATCTACATTGCTTTCAAATGCACAAAAAAATGCAGGAATTGAAACCCAAGTTTCCAACCAAGTGCAACAACTTCAAACTGTCAGATCTGCCAGCAGTGGCCCAAAACAACGATTTAAAGAAATTATGTGATTCCCAAGCACAATTTGTGACTCACCTTTTTCTTGTAAAGAAGGGAGGACGTTCTCCGCACCAGGAACGACCCCAGCCTGTCCTCAGGAACAGAGTCTGATCCCAGTTCCTCCTCTCCCAGCTCTGCCCTTGCTAGCAGCCATTCCCCAGCGAGTCAAGGGGTGGAACAGGACGAGGTTGCGTTTTACGTTGGAGGGAAAGACATGAGCAGAGTCAGAAATATTATACATCTCACCATTATTTCTACCCGCGGACCTGGTTCATTCCACGGATTGAGGCAGAAATCCACTTTCCCCTTTGGCATTGAGGTAGAGATCCGCCGCTCCCCCCCGGCACACAGGGAGGTTTGGTCTAATGCCTTTGCTGTGCCGATCCGCTGGATGCATCCATATTTGTATCTTCTCAGGCAGAGCACTGAACTGATGGTTTGATTTCTGAACTCAGAGTAGTGCAGACCTAAGATTTACTTAAATTGCATTAAGGGCATGTGAGCTGTTACAGTCCTTATGCTATATATAGACCTGAGGAGGCTTTATTGTGCTCTGTTCCTGTAAGACAGTAGTGTTCAAAGTTTACTGGTTCACACCCGTCAACCCGGTGCATTTCTACCTGATGTCTTAGCTGCCTGATTGCACCTCTTCGTTGAGCTTTACTGTTTCCCCCAGAGGGAGAAGGATCAGATCATGCCTTTCTCCGTGTCCTAGTCACCAGCTCTTGAGTATTTGAGTTGTCAGGGAATAAAATTGACACTCCAAAGTATTTAAAAATGATAAATCATATGTCTGTCCATGGATTCTTCTGTGGATTTTTTTCCTATTGATTTTGAGATTTTTGGATTCAGGCTTTTAAACTCTTCTTTGAAACTAAACTAATTTAAAATCAAATACAGCTAAAAATTCTTTTGTTCTCATGTGACTCAAAGAGCTAATAATTTATTTGTTTCTGCAGATGAAAAGATCATGGAGCCTGGTCTTCTTTAGACTGCTCTTCTTTGCTGTCCTGTAGCACACACAGTCTGATTCAAGCCTGGTAGTGATGTTGTCCCTCCTCCCCAGTCCTCACAGAACTTTGCAATCCACTACAGTTTAAAATAACTTTCTATAGTGTCAATTACAATGCAAATTGACATGTTAAAAATGTGTTTTATTTGTAATATTCAAAGATGTACAGGACAATCTGAAAATCTGTTAATGTAACAATTTTTCCTTCGTCCCTTGGGTCTGTGACGCTACGCATAGCTGTAACACTATTAGCGAAATTACTCTGCTTAGTGAGATTAGTAATTTTCTTATCTGGAAACAGGCTAAAAGACAACATTAGAAAGATTAAGCAGAGGATCTTAAACCAAATCTTGAAGACATCACTTCCAATTCAGTTAAGAAACTTAGATGATAGACACATAGAGCAGCGAGCCCTCAAGTGTTCTTGAAAAAAAAAAGGAGGAAACTCAGCAGTTGGAATGTTGTAAAGCAGCAGTTTCTTGCTTAAATTGGATAATGCTTCAAACTTGTGTACTTTATTTCCTCATGAGCCGTCCTTCTGAGGTTGATGAAGACAAGTTTTCTGCTGATTCAGCTACCTTTCTCTCTCAAGTAGTCCGCTATAATAACACAAGGAAATAAATGAAAAAAAATTTTAAAAATCAACAATAAAAATCATATACGGAATTGCTGTAATGGAGATGCTTTTTTCCAAGTTCAAATCCACCTCAGACTATACTGTACTCAAGTATTTCTAGCTGTAAATTAAAAATACTAATACCTATATTCATGAGGTATTATCTGTTCTAAAGAATATAAACACTGAGCACTTCAAATGTAAATAATTTTCAGAAATCTCTTGTAACATGCAAAGAAAAGCTACTTTGTTTTCTTTTCGCAAAGAGATCATCCAGAACAGAAGAATAAACTCCAGAGAATATACATTGTCAAAACCGCTGCAAATCTGGCCCTGGAAACACTTACCCTTTAGACTTTGCTCAGGAAGAGTGGCCAATTATGGACAATGGGACTGTTTGCAAGACCAAATAACTTGTGTGGAAATTGTTACAGGATTTTGCAAGTGTTGGCATTTTTTGCAATCTTCCAACTTTATACTTTCTGCCTTCCTCCCGTGGCAGCAAAGAAGCTAGTATCAACTATGATACGGCTCCTGAATTTGTTACTGAGCCAGCCAGCCAGACCTGGGGCTAAATAACACAATGGCACCTTTTGGATCTGCTCCAGCTCCATTTGTAGTACTGCAGAAAAATACTAGGATAGAGCCAGTCTCAAGTTAGCTTAAAATATAAGGCCCAATTCTTAGATTTAGTAAGTCTCATTAATGCTGCCCTAGATAAAAACAATCCCTTGAAAACTCCTTACCTGGAAGGACCATTCTGGTTTGGTAGTATTTCACGCCTGTTTTGACCCAGTGATTAAAAACTCCTAATCATGCTCTCAGTAGACTTAACCCAGTGGACGTCCTGAGGTTACTGCTGGAAGCTGTTTGTCCTTACCTATGCCAAACAATACCAAAATGGGAAATTTGTCTGCTCCTCTGTTCATAGCCCAGCACATAAGTGTCCACCAAAAATCATTTGAAGTTAATGTGCTGGCCGTGCATGTCAGTGACAAAGACTTGTAATACCTAATCTCTCACAGATCCATCACAGCTGCTAGATAGGACAGGCATGAGGCAGAATCATGTCTGGAGTGCAAGAAAAGTGAGGCTCTCTAGGCAGTGCGGTGCTGGTACAATGGTTTTGTGCTCAACCTGCTACGAGACACTAACAAAAGCAATGGCCAAGAACTAAAGAAAGCAGAACGTAACATAAAGCAGCCTGAGGCAGCTCTGATAGTTGAGGCCGAAATAAACATAGGAAAGATCCAAAAGCACGGGCAATCCAATTCCCTCTTCTTCCGGCCTGTCTGCAGACAGGTGCGTTTTGGTTAAACAAAGTGCAGGGGCTGTGAAGTGTGAAGAAGTGGAGAGGCTGCAATGGAGGCCAGTCTCTGCCAGCCTGGCACCAAGCACAGACCCACCAGCCAAGAATCAGGCTTCTGAGGGTCCAGCAGGCAAGTTTGTTTTAAAACCTGCATTATAGGTTCTAAAATCCTGTTCTTGATCGTAGCTTTTTGAATTATAAAAGCCTTTTGAAAAAGGCCTGATGAAAAATTTGTTACTAAGAGTCTTATAGCTCACTCCAGACTAAACAGCTTATGCCCCAAAACACAAATTAATTCCACTTTTAGGCACCTAAATGAGGAACAAAAGCTAGGAGCACAATGGGCCTACAATTTCATTCCTATTCAGTGAAAGACGATGGGCATATACATAGATTAAGTTGAATCTTGTTGCTCTACAAAATATTCCTTAGAAATAGCTTTGAAATTCCTTAGAAGTTTCTTAGAATTACCCCTACGGTGAAAATGGAGGCTATTCTGGGAATCTGCTCTTGTGCATTTTATCCATTTGGATGATGCAATAAAATGACTGTATCATAGAATCATAGAATCAT
>NW_009204517.1:0-251 GCF_000690835.1 Fulmarus glacialis
CTCCCGCCTAACTTGGTGTCATCTGCAAAACTGAGAGAGCACTCAGTCCCCTCATCCAGATCATTGATAAAGATATTAAACAGAACTGGCCCCAAAACTGAGCCCTGGGGAACACCGCTTGTGACTGGCCTTCAACTGGAGTTAATTCCATTCACCACAACTCTTTGGGCTCGGCCGTCCAGACAGTTTTTTACCCAGCGAAGAGTACACCCGTCCAAGCCATGAGCAGCCAGTTTCTCCAGGAGACTGCT
>NW_009204517.1:610-12762 GCF_000690835.1 Fulmarus glacialis
TGAGCACTTCCACCAGCTCCCTCAGTACCCTTGGGTGGATCCCATCCAGCCCCATCATTTTTGGCTATTGCATTTCTCACTAAATTTAGTTAGTGCATTTGTAAACTATATTAAAAAGGCAGTGCAGCAGATAAAATATAAAGAGATGGAACCTGTTAAACATATACGTAACCACTGTTGTACAAGGAAACACTTTGGATTAAGTACTGTTAGGGTTTTTCACTGCATGAAGAATGTTAAATTAAAAATGAAAAATGAGGGTCAGCTCTGTTTGTTTGTTGTTTTTTTTTTAAAATGGAAGTAACTTAGTTTCTATTGCATCCAGTATATTATATTTCAAAGTTTAATAAAATAGGGTTTACATTTTATTTAAATCACTTATATGTTATTTTTACTCTTACCATGTATTTCTGACCTTGTCAGATCAGAAATATTTTTTTAAAATCAAAATACCATTACAGAACCCAGAAGCTATAATAAAGCTGCTAATCTCTGAAGTCACTACTGACATAGATTTACTATGAATTTACATGAGTGTGGCATTGGGATTTGGCCCAATGTGTACGTGTGGGGGGCTTTATTCTATAATGCGAGCATTCAAAGAATCGATACGTTGTAAAAACCCAGATTCCAATTTCAAGACTGAAAAGATTGGAATGAATTATAACCGTATTAGGACACTAAAAACCTTATTAGCGTGGTTCCAGGCAGTAGCAGGTTCTTTTCTCAAGCCAATTCACAGAATGACCCTCACCTTTTTATGGCTCAGTTGCAGCTCAGCTGGGGATTTGCACACAATGAGGCTGTTTTCAGCAACAGGGTGATGGCTTTCTACATCTCTGTTGTGTCAGCCTTGAGGTGATGACTAGCGGTGAGGAAATTATTATCTTAGGGTGGGGTAGGTTTGATGGATTTCCTTTCAGCAAAACAAAATCATATGGCGATGCAGCTTTCGCTTAGGAGGAGGTACTCCAGGTAACAAGGGAAATGCCAGGAAACGGTGATGAAGAAACGTCCCCAGACACCTGGCTTACCTGCTTGCTCTGCCCCAACTGATTGCTGCAGCAACCTCTCAGGGGCCTGCTTGCTCTTCGGGAGGATAAAGTGAGGCAAAATTATTTATTGCTCTGATGATCCTTGGTGAAGAACAGCTGCGTAACAGCTGAGCACGTCATTCCTGGTCCAAAAAATGTCAAACGGAATCTTTTTTATGTTCTTGGTGACTCAGGTAACAGCGAAATTCCCAGCTAGAACCATTTTACAAAACTGTGTGGTTTGGAAGACAGGACAGTCTCTGTTTCCACGTGATCTCACACATACTGCTATGACCAAAACATATCCCTTGAACTAATTTGACAACACTACCACCAACAGAGAAAATGTGTGGCAATGGCAAGGACTGGAATAATTTCCATGAATTAAGAAAGCAATTTAATGTAGAGGCTATAACATTTTACATCATAAAATACACTGGATACTGTACAAATTAAATAAACCACCTTTTTAAAATTATAGAGACAATAAATGTTACATGCCAGTCAGAAGTTTTCATCCATGATTAAAAAAGCTAGTATCACATTTCAAATCCTGTATCTTCTAGTTTTTACCTGATGACTGCATGTAACCAAACTAGAGAAACAATCTGTTTTGATACTGTCCCTTCACATGAGAGCTGCTTATGTTCATTTGTCTTCAAATTTACACAACCTTTTCTTTTTGACAGGAGTCACTGGAAAGTATATTCCTGAGTCTACTTTGGTTTCTACTAAAGGTTATAGTACAGTCACCCCATGATAGGGTGATCATGCAAGATATATGTCTTATACATTTGCTTGAAAGGCTGAATGAACATGATCTACCAAGAAGCTGATCCTCAGCCATAATTCTACTGAAATAAACAGATTGCATTTGAAATTTATGCTAGCAGAGGATTTTTATTCTGCATTGCCTTCCCATTTCTGCGTAAAATGATCATATGCAAACTTTAACTTCTTTTTAAGGTAGGCATGAACAAGGCAGAGAGGAATGGTGTTTGTATGGCTGGGGTTTGTAATTTAGGCTCTAAAACAAATTAGGAAGTCCAGAGAAATACAAACAATGCAGTCAGCAATGCGTTGGGGGGGGACTGTCAAAAGAGATGAGAGAGAGAGAGAGAGAAGGAGTCATTTAGTCACATCATCTACTGCAGCTGGATTACTACAAAGCCAGCAAAAGAGGTGGTAAAAAATTCTATATATAATAGAATATGAATTTATGGGTCCTTACCTCACAGCTTAAAGTACAGCCCCACAGCTACTGCTTCAGGGGATTGAAGAAAGAGAAATAGCTGTGGTACCTATGAAACATTGCCTGCCTTTTTGGAGCAGCCAGCTGGACTTGGCTAAAACACAGAATGTCACATCACATCTCATACAGATGAGAGGTTTGCTTGCTTTCCAGTAGAGATAACAATCGTGATGAGCCAGCAGAAGTTAGTCTGCAGCAAAATGAAAGACTTGGCGTATGAACATTTACCAACTCTGAATAACAGGATGAGCCAACCTGTAAGTGCACCACACCTTTGCAGGGCCATGAATTTATTCATTCACATATTTTTCCTTTATAAAACAACGCCAAGAGCATGGCCTCTTTCTTCTCATCTTTTGTGCACCCAATTCCTAGTCTGGGTCCTAACAACCACAATTTCCAGAGAATATGGTGTGCTGGCACCATGACAGGTTTTTATTTCTCTACAGCCTTGGAGAGCCTGAAAATTCCCGTTTTTTTTTTTTCCCTGAAACAGCTAGCTGGAGCGCAAGCAAAATCCTCCACAGATGGGGGACAAGCTTCAGAAACAGCAGTACGAGAGGTAATGTTTTATAAAGAAAATGATGAATGATTCCAAGACAGGAATTAGGAAGCAGAAATCATCTCAGGCATACGTGGAACAACACCATGACGTAATGGAAAAGGAACTGTATTACCGCTGGTGGTTTGATAATGAAGGGAAGGCTGTGAAGCTCATTTGTGACAATGCATAAAAATAAAAAAGACAGAGCGTGTTGATAATGAGCCCTGAATATTCTTTCTTTTCTCTTTCCCCCTATTTTGTCACCTTTGGTCTGCTTGGCATTCACCCAAATTAGAAGACTGACAGTCATTTCTCTTTAATAGTCACTCTTGGAAACTCAAGAAGCACTCCCTTTTCAGCTCTGTCAACAGGGAATCATTAACACTGAAAATATATATATATATATATATGTATGCTTAATTGTTTTTACTGGAATAAACACTCTGGGTACCCCCTGCCGTTTAATGAAGATGCACTGGGTTAACTACAAGGGATGCTACCACTGCCATCTTTGATTACTTGCTAGTGGCAGATGAAAGCTTAAAACACATGTATTTTTTTGACAGTAAATACGATTTCACTTTTTTGGCTTCCACATCAACCCACCCTTTTCAATGTAGGGCAGACTAGCAAAGGCTTGTAAAATAAGGCTAGCAAGTACGTGGAGTAGCAGCTCTCTACAGAGTTTGATTATTCTTCTGTGAAAGAGTCTGGAAAGAAAACCTTTAGGCTTTTGTCTACTAAACAGAGCTTAGAAATTCTTCCAGCCTAGCATTTTCAATATGTGGGAACATGACTGCAGTAGGATTCAACAGCACTCACATTTTTGAAAGGAAGGCAATTTATTTTTGTAACTAAATTTGGTCTCAGAAGCCAAAATGCAGGCAAAAGACCACTTTTTTTGAAGGAAAGAAATGCTCTGTGTGCACGGATCCTCTGAGCTGTCTGAAAGACGTCTTTCTTTTGCCTTGACTATACATACCAAGATAATAACAGAGCAAAAATTATTATTGTCGAGTATCAAAAGGTTTTAATATCTATTTTGAGTTTGGAAGCCAAATTTAATTGAAAACATATATTCAGGTCTTATTTTTCACTTCCATGCTTTGTGCTGTGATAATAAGCCAGCTAGTCTGAGGCCTGATGTCCCTTCAACTAACAATCAGTTCTTTGAGATGGCTGGAACCTTTGGAACGAGCTACGTGCATTACGGGGCACGAAGACTCAAGTCTCTTCCCTTCCTGGGAAAATATTTGATCTAGGGTTGGGGGATGCTTCTCTCCACCAGTTTCTGAACATGGCCAGGAACTGGGTGCAAATTTATGCATGCCTCAAAGCAGAAACCAATGGGATACTTCCATTGGAATTTCCCTCCCATATACTTAGGCCATGTTTATAAAAGTAAGCTAAATATTCCCTGAACCATCCTTTGACCCTGCGGCCATACTCAAATCCATACCACTGAGCTCTTCTAGCCTCCAAGGAGGTTATCCACACCAATGCTGTCATGTGGAGAGAGTCTCTGGTTCGTGCAAAGTCCTGAACTAAGCTAGGGAAATGTTTGGGATAGACACGGTGGATCCAGACCCAAAACAAGCCAAAGACCACTCTGACTGTGTAAGAGAACAGAAGACTTGAGTTCCAGTGCCTGGGAACTTTCCCTGGCACAGTTAAAGTTATTAGTAGGGATGTAGCCATATGTGTCAAGGCGATGTAGACAGCAGCTGAGCCTGGAGTTTTTAACTGCTAGCTTTGCCTAAATATCAGCTTTAGGTGTCTAAAAGGGAAACCAGTTGCTTAACAGCACTTCTACAAATTCAGCTCCAAACAGCTGAGTAGTGCATATCGGTCCTACAAGTTTTTTGGATAGGTTTTTGCTTGAGGTTGCAGAAGTTATTGCCAGTGTGATTTTGGTTTGCCTCCTACTATCTGAGATCTGCTGACCACTTTACCTCTAACATTAATGGCTATCTTTCAATCATCTTTTTAATACATTTTTGTCCTTATTTATTAGACAATTAGGTGCTAGATATGCAATTACAGAAAGCAAGGCATAATGAAATCTTTAAAAAGTACTTACATTCGGATTCTTAGAAGGAACAAGAATTTATGATCTGGCTAGCTCTTCCTCACTTCAGGGATTTGCTGAAAATTAGGGATTACTGCATCCTCCTAGTGTTAGTCATCAATCCTTACACACATCACTAGTGTTACACCCACCTACTAGGGACGGTTTTAAGTGTCTCTCATAAAAATGTAAATATCAGCCAAACAATTTTTGCAGACTACAAATGCTGGTGACAATGAGTCCCCTCCCCACCTCAGCTATTTCTCCCAACCTTTTCAATGCTGCCAGACTGCTTCTGGCTTCATATAAGAGTAATTCTAAAGAGAGCTATCGGTATGATCAAAGAAACTTGCATAATGCAGGAACTAGAGCAATACATGTGTGTTCCTTACGGCCATGACAACACCTAAGTTTTAGCTGCCTTGCCACCTACAACCAATGATTTCAACTAGTGTGACCGGGCAGCAGATGACTCTGCATTCACACCCACATACACATGCACACACACACACAAACCTATCCGTTCCCCATCACTAGAAAAGAGTGACTTCTAGGATGAAACACAACTAACACTCAACTACATTAAGAAAACCTTCGGAAAGTAAAGATTAATATCATAGATATCTTCTGGGGTAAATAAGTAAAAAGTAAAGTATACAGTTTTTGAAATATTCTTTAGTCATAACATTATTCTGAAAACATCCCACATATTTCCTTTTTAAATACAAAAAGATAAAATCTCTTGGATTTTATTGAAAGGAGCAGGATTTTACTTTGAGATTTTCCATGTAAATGCTGATGCAGCATGATTCTGTGTGATCTGAAAAAAAGCACACGCTGTTGATTTCTGGCGTGTATGTTACTACTAGAGTTGCTTGGAAATAGCCTTTTGATGTAAAGTGGAATTTTACATTTTGGTGATCTTTTAAATTTGATTTTTCATTGGAAAAACAAATGGACCCAAATGTTCCTGTTTTTTTACCCAAATTTTCAACTTCTTTTCAGAGCAATGTAAGAAAATGAAGACTGTACTTATATCGTTAAACACTGAAATAGGCCTTAGAGTTCTCATACTTTAAAGTAACAATTAGAGAAGATTACTATTAGATTTTTGTGAGGGTATCAGGAGCTCACAGATTGAAAAATAGTATCAAAATGGAGTCTGAAGCAAAAACCCTCCCTTGGCAAAAGGAAAGTAAACTGCAGTAGACTCTACCAGAGTCAGAAGAGCAGGTCTGCAGTTTGCGGTGCTCCTCGAAGCAGTGCCAGTGTTCTGCATTCGCCCTTCTGGATGGGAAGATCTCTGGGGTGAAAGAGACATTTTCAAGACTATCTTGTGGATAAGTGAGACAATTATTTCACCATTAATAAAATGAAAGTCTTTTGCAAAAGCTGCATTATGTTATTTTTAAATATTCTCTTTGTTCTTATTCAATTTAGGAGAAAAACATATTATCAGAACAATCAGAGAAGAGTTACATGAACACTGAGCAGTTCCTTCCTTCCTTTCCGCCTCCTAGTATGATGTGCATCTCAGGTACATTTCACATACAGTAGTTCTCATGTTCATTGTGGTAGAGAGTGTATTTATTTTGAAGATCCATTTCTTGGGCATATTATTAGAGATCTAAACTCTCATCTGAAATGTCCTTTGTCTTATTTTATTGCGACAGAACATGCCATGGACCTGAATCCTATTGCGAGCTGAGCCTCCTTTGATTCATGCAGGTGTTTTAACCCAGTGTTTTGAAAAGGATTCCTTACTCTCTTATTCTGTATCTGCTTTGTGTTATTTAGACATAGAACAATTAAGAGTTACAAAGAGAGATGGTTTACATTTCCAGTTTCCAGCTGCAAGGCTTAGTATATAGAGACACTTACTAACTGTAAGATCACGCAACCTTTGTCTTAATTGGGTAAACAGGGTGTTTGGAGTATCACACAGCAGGACTGGGCTAATTAAATATTGTTCAGATTTCTCACTGGGGAGTTTATGCAACCACTGAACTGTAAGCCGTAGTGTTGCAGCTCAGAAACCATGTAATTAAGGTAGATATTTTGGGTAACGACTGCCCATCCTTTCTAAAAGAAATGTTGTAATCAACCTGTGGCATTTTGTTGAGATGGAGTAAAGACAATCTGACTGATCTGAGCTGTTTGAAGAAAACTGCTGCAAATACAGATGTTTTTGAAGAAGCAAGTGAACTTTTAACTTACTAGGTCTTCAAGTGACAGCCTTTTGAAAAAGCACATTTGAAATTGTCATTTTTGGCTAAATTGCCACAGGTGAGTGAATTTCATCACTTCAGTTGTATTTCTCTATGCCTGTGCTAGGAACCCTCAATCCCACACTTAGGCTGGAGAACCCCAGGAAGATTCACAACGGTGTTATCATGCAGAGGCAGACATGTCTGTGCTAGATGTTCACGCAGGAGGGCAGAGGCAGCTCCCTCCTACAAGAACGGAAACAGGAAACAAGAGGGCCACCAAAGGCAGGACTGAGAGAATGAGCACTTCTAATGACGTGCGGTTCTTCATTGCCTCACATGTCTTAGGGACATGGTTTAGTGGGCATGGTGGTGCTGGGTTGACGGTTGGACTCGATGATCTTAGAGGTCTTCTCCAACCTTAATTATTCTATGATTCTGTATGTCACTCTGCAGGTTTTTCCTGGCCTTTATTACTTCAAAAAAGATAACTTAACATACAGGGGAAGGACCAAGAATATCAGACTGAAGGCCTTGACAAGAAACCCTCCTATGGCGAGACATTTAGGCTACAACTGAGCTATGGAGCTTATAAAAACCGCTCATCCCAACTGCTCAGGTACGTGAGTATCCTCCAGCTGCATCCCGTGTGGATACTGGGAGAGACTGGCATGCTCACCATCACATTCTGCTTCCCAGTTCTCCCCTTCTGTGTTTAAAATCATCTGTGCATGCTCCTGCAGGTTCTCCAGATATCTATCTGGGACTGCAGATAAACAGTAGAAAGTACCTGTGGTGCAGTTCAGATGTAACTTTACAGACTGACTTGGCCTTTGGGGCCAAGCCACAGCTGACACTAGAGGTGGGATCCTATGGGCCTAAACTGCAGTGCAGACCTTCCTGACCCTTGAGTGGACAATATCTTGATAGTAAATCTGAATCAAAAGATATAATGATGAACAAAGACATAATCCCAACAATGTGAGGATGTCTCTCCCTCTCCTGTTCTCTTTTTCCTATCACTGACTTGCTAACTGATTTTGATGTTCCTATCACTAACTGATTTTGACATTGGAACGTCACCTCAAAAGACAATCAAATGAAATGGCGATAAATTATTGAAAAGAAGGTATCAGGAGCTTGATGAACCAAGCCTAAAGCACCTGGGCAGACTTCAGATGACCAAATTGTGAGATGGGACTTTAAACAACAACCACACATATTTTTCACACAGCGGCAAAGTGCTTATAGAAACACAGGTTTCTTGAGAGAAATGGTCTTAGGAAGTGTTATATGACAGACATCTTTTCAGAGGGCTCATCTGAGGCCTCACGAATATTATCATTATGTCAGCATACCTGTGCTTAATGCTACACGGGGATAGTAAAAACAAATTTAACTTATCAGCTAGAGTAACTCCCAGATAACTAGATATAAGATTTGAAAGAAACATCTGGATTTATAGGTCTTTCCTTTGCCTTTGCACATGGTTCTCTCCAGAGCTCTGCGATAGCTTTATCTTAGATCAAACAGGTGGGAAAAAAGCAGGACAAGGGGAAATCCATTTCACGTTTAAGCTGTCAAAGCTTAAGGCTAAGTCATAGAGGCCAAGCTCATAGCACTTGAATTCCTTGCAGTATTCATTGGAATTATCCTCATGTCACAAATATGATAAATTTCTGTTTGAACATACTGAAAGTTGCTATTTTCTTCATTTCAGCAATAGAGAATAGAGGTAGAATGCATATCTAAAGACCTAGAATAGCTTCTCAGTTTTCACATTCAGATACCTCCCAAAAGCATATTGCCACGAGACCTGAACACACATTATTCTCCCTTCCCCCAGTCAGATATCCAATTGGAAAAAACCCCTAAGTGCTTGGCTGGGGAGACAGCCACGGAGTACTCTAACAGATCCACTGGTCTGGATGCTTTGCAAGGCAGGACCGTGGGTCATATCACATGGCATGTATCTGCTCTAGAGTTCAGCTGCATCCTAGAGATGCTTCAAGCAACTCAGTTCTCAAAGGGGCTTAATCTTGACTCTTAGAATATAAATAAAAATCCAAAATTGTATGCTGAAGTTTCACGGTACTTATGAATGGCGAAGGGCCTGGGAGTGAGAGTCACCCAGACAAGGGGGGTGCTTAAGCTGTCCAACAGGACAGCCTCTCTCCAAGTTTAGGCATCTCTGTATAGGTCTGAGTTAGGTGCCAGTGTAGCATTAGCGTTCACAGCCTGTGCTTTGGTGTCTGAATGTCCCTTTGGAAAGGAATTTATATTCCGTTCTTCTGTTTTAACGCATGCCCTGAAAGAAATGAAATGTAGATGCCTAATGGGTTCTGGAAGCTGAGCTTAAATCCTTTACAGGTCTCACAGGCAATGAGTGGCAGAGGAAGTCCTTGCATCTGTCTTCTGTGAATGCAGGGGAGCATCTTAACTAACCTGTAGACACTTTACCTTCACTCACTGAGGATGGCAACCTAATGGGATGGCCATGGGAATAGAGAACTGCTATTCTGTAGTGCAGGACTGGCTATCTTGTCCTCAGTTCCTTAGTGTTGCCATCTGTTTCTGGAGGCTCCTGAACAGAAAAGGGGAAAAAAGCAATACGATAATTTGCCTATAGCAACTTCAGAACTGTCAATGATCAATTTTATGGCTGCAAGAGAACATCTGGAAAAGAGAAGACATCTCTTTTCCAAATTCATGTAACAGAAATTAGAGGTTTTTAACAAAGGTGGATTTTGATCTGCACTTGAAGTGACCAGTAAATGTTTACTTGTAAATGAAAACATTAAAACGAGCTTTTGTTTTTATGCATTTTTAATAACCACTGAAGGTTCAGATCTTTAGAGATTTGCCTTTGGCCTAGCTGAGATACTGTTATTTCCTCAAATACAAAACTGCTTAAGAAATGGTATCAGGTACAGACTATGGATGGCTGATCCATAGCCCAGATGACTGATAGAGCAGTGTGGATACTATTTATTTTTTTATAAGATCTTATTCACATGCAGATATATAACTTAATCATTTCAACTCCAGGATTGTGGATATTGTAAACTTTTCTGTTTCCTGAAAAAACAGTAATTTTTATTACGGTTATTGTTGTTGTTGATCATGTTTTTGTTCTCCTTAATAATTTCTTAGTTCTTATTCAAAGCAAACCTCAAGGCTAGTCTAAACAGGAGACCACAAGCCAAATTATGATGTCAGTCCAGTGTAAGTCTGCTTTATTTGCCTCTGGTAGGCAGACCTCATGTCAATTTTGAGATAACTGTATGAGTGAATCTGAGCCAAAACTACAATTTAAACTCTTTCTGTGAGATCTACAGTACCCTGTAACCCCCAAGTCCAGATTCACCTGGAAAAGTTGCTTTGCCTGGTGATCTCTGTGCATTTAGATCATCATAAAAAACGGCTCTTTGCTAACTTAAGTCTAGCTAATGCATAGTCTGGTAGTTGAGGGAAGATTTTCCTCTGTGTATTTCACTTTTAGAACACATCTGTCTGCCCTTGAATTAGTTTGCTCTCTGAACCGTAATCTCTCTTTTATCTGGAGAATACCTGAAATGTCCTTCAGTTTTAGCAGTGTATCTTGAATCCAGCAGAGATTTCTTAATACACAGAACAGATGAGAATTTGTTTCTACCCATTTATTATACCTGGAGCATACCTCAACAATCCCTTGACATTTCCTGTTTTGCTGACTCAAAGTACTAACAGAGAGTAGCAAAAGAAATACAAGTAATTTGAGCTCTTCTGGGACTCCAGAGCCTTAAAGCAAGAAGTTCCTCCAGCTTGGAAAAAACGTGAACTTTGAATTTGTTGTCCACTACTGCTGGAAACAGAGTTACAGTATGAAAAGTAACTGCTTGTAGGGATGTTAGGATGTGTTCAATAACTGGAGATCACTACGTGGTTAGTGTGAAATTCATGGAAAATCTGTGTTTTTTCATTTCCAGAATTTATAAAAACATTTTTGTAAGTTACTGCATTTTTAAATGCCGTTCTGAGAGTGTGCCTACACTTCCCAACATGTTTTCCAATTCAATTTTGAAAGTATTTCAAAATTTTGTTTTAACAGAGATGAAAAAAATCCAGTAACAATAAATATAGATGAACTCCGAAAAATGCGCTGAGCTTGTATAAGTAGAATCCATTGCTATGAAAGTTAGAAAGGCCAAGGAACAGGATTAGATGGGGTAGGGATCTCTTATTGCTAATAAAAAAAAAGTAGTATGCAAAGAGACTGAAGGATGATTTTGCAATAAAAAATAAATATGCAAGTAGCTGCTATCAACACTGATAGAAATTAAATGCCAGCCTAAGTGGCATTTTCAAAGGCACTTGGCACTGGTTTAATTTACTTTCTGCTGCAGTGGATGGGATTTGTGCTGGTGAGGTTAGCTGAAACCAGGCTTCTGAAAACACCACCCTGAAATCACCCCTGCCTCTCCTGCTCCTTGATCCTGGAAAATATCCGTATCATCTTTACAATAAAAATTTCAGGATGAAAAATGTTCCTTTGTTGTGTGCCTTTGCAGCAGCAACCGCACTGATACAAGGGTGGGGTTTTTTTCAGAACTTGGCCTCACCCTCAGAGAGGCTCATTCCCGCTCTGCCCCTCCAGCAGATGCACTGAACTTTGTTTCAGCTAAATCCTGGGAGCAGAGCCCGTCGGGCTGAGACTCTGGACTGGAAGAGAGTTGTTCATCCTTGACAGAACAAAATGTGCGCAGCTGAGCTGAAATTGCGAATCGAGTTTCATTTTCTCTTTGCTCTACCCCTCTAAGCTAGTTCTGACCTGACCCCTCAGAGTGCCAGGCAGCCTCTGCCTTCTCCTCTCCTTGGCCATGTGGTGGTCCAGCAGAGGTGCAACTCTTCCCAGTTGCTCGAGACATCCGGTGTCCCAGCAGACGTGAGGAGAGGTGGCTGTCGAAGGAGGCAGGCTAGCAGAAATGTGGGCAGATTTACAACCATGTAACTTTTTTTTTTTGGTGGCATTGTGTCCAGGTTTCACCTGGGATAGAGTTAATTTTCT